>NC_056730.1:907404109-907481609 GCF_019279795.1 Protopterus annectens
TTAGGGTACATGTATGACATTTTGGCAAATCTATATGACACTAACACCACTGACATGTTTAAGTCACACACATTTGACACTTACTGGTGATGTGATGTTATTGCCGTATATGTGTGTGTCATGTGATAACATTGCTCATACTCCATGTGGATGTTGTCTTGACATGGGCATGTCTGTTTGCTTGTACTGCTGTCTTTACCTATCAGCACATGCCTGGATGTGTTCACATTAATGCAATTGACCTTAATGTTGTGTATATGTCACATATATACTCATACATAGCCGTTAGGGACATGACCTGTGACCCTGCAGACTTGCAAGCATGTATGTGTTTTGCCATATACATCTACATGGCACTGTACAGCTGTAGCATCCTGCCATGTATTGCCTGTGTTGCACATGTGTAACACATGGGACAATAGCTAGCCTGGTGGTATTTGCAGGGTTGGATATCAACTATAGCATGTATGGTCATAGTGATCTAGTAGGCTATATGCCCTGGGCCATTTATGAGCCTAGACAGACAGGTTACCTAGCTGTAGGCAACAGACAGGTAAGTTTCAGTGGCCAGTTCAAGCAGTGCCACAGAACTGATCCACAGGGTTACTGATATATTTGTCATGCGGTCATCACACCATGTCACACAGAGGGGTGATGTGCAGCTTCACTGGACAGGGATGCATAGTATGGCAAGAGTATGTTAAGTGTATGGGACAGAGATCTGTCAGGCATGTTGTGATCCTTGTACTAGAAAGGTGGATGTCCATGAAGTATGTGTTTATTTGGGATCAGGATGTGTTAAGTGTAGCATGTCCAACACCTCTGGGTTGGACATGGCTTTAGTCAGGGTAGGCTGCATGCTACATAGTGGAGCTAGGGATTGGGAAGGGCAGTGTAGGCCATCTACACATGGCCAATAGCCCTTAAAGGAAATATGTGATCTTTTATGGGTCACATGAGTGTTGAGTACGGCTGAGCAATTATCTCTATATTCATGGATGGCACCCTGTCATGATTAGGGATGCCACATATGACTACCTGACTGGTGTGGTGAAGTAACTATCAAAAGAAAGACTACTGTCCAGCTGCATCCCATACACACACAGTTGCCATTATGTTGACCTCTGCCTAGGTGGTAGTTCATGGGTACAGGGTTTTTAACATAGGGGATGACAATGCAATACTTAGCAGTCAGATTGTGGCCATACGTCACACACCACACGTCTAACACACAAAGGCCCTTCTGTATGCTGAATGCAGCATAAACTGAGTCAACTATCGCTCCTAGTTCATAGTCATTTGCAAATATCAATAGGCAGATGCCTTCTGTGTTTGTGTGGTATAGCTAACAAAGTGGGGGAATACCAGGAATGAACCCTGTATTACTGTGGCTGGCACTGGTTTGATGTGCATGTATTAGTCAGACACCTTCTGTAGTGTTGGTTCTGCCAGCAGTCCAGTTGCCAACCACTCCTGTGACATAGGAATATACACCTAGTTTAAGTGTAGCTGGAACACAGTATGGGTGATGGTGTCCTATGACCTGGCAAGGTCATGATATGCAGTGTGAATCAACCCTACTGTCATCTACATCTGTACTGAGTACATCAAATACGTTGATCATGGTTCATGGCCTTACAGACCAGACTCAGCAGGGTAGTTGTGCACTATTTCCCATTATCAGTGGTGTCTCCTCCTTTGTGAGGTGTGATAACTGTTGCTGTGCACCATTCAGTGTGTACACAGCCTGACATGGAGCTATGATTGAACATGATGTGTATATGGATAGCTGATTGTTCTTATATTTGTGTAGGATACACCCTGGGATGTTGACAGGTTCCATGAAAGCTGTATGTATGACTTTAGAGAGTGCATCTTGTACCTGCATAGTTGTTATTACAAGGGCCCTGTAGTGTACATGGATATATAACTAAGTGTACCTGTTGGGGGGGGGGAGTGGGTTTAGGTTCTCCAAGACCCTATCTGGATGAACAGGCGCTACTTCTGTAGGTGCAGTACTTCCCATGCCATAGTGCTGTGCAGCACGGCAGGTCTTGTCGTTGCCATTACGATTAATGACACAGCTATAGAATGCTCTGTGCTTGGCCTCATAATATGTGGCTGATTAGTTTCACAGTAACTTTGTGTGGTTTTATATGGTGTATCTGCATCTTACTGAGGCTGACCAGGGATCACCTACACTCATGTGTGTTCACTCTTGCAACAGTTACTACCTTCTGTGGTACAGTTTAAAGCATGGTACCACCAGTTTGCCTTCTTGTTTGTGTTTGGTTGAATCTTGGTTCTGTTTCAATGGCACAATCACTGCACGTTTGTGACTGCTTAAGGTTAATTTGTATAGGATTCAGCATTTGCACATGCATTGTCCACCTGCATGGGTGCCATGACAGTCACCACTTTGCTCTTAGGAAACATAACATTGGCATTGGAGACTAACTATGTGTAGCATACTGTTAGCCCTGTTTGTGTGACTACTGTGATCCAGGTCAGTGGGGTCGATGGAATCCAACATGCATTGAGCGCAGGTGTTGGTACATGAGGAGTCTTCCCAGTTCATAATGGAATAGTTGAGAGTAGCCATTATTGTGGTTCTGTCTCAGACCTAATCTTCCCCATTACAGCACATTATGACAGTTGGGAAGTCCGCGGACTGGTGGGTGATCTGTCTCAAGGTGCATTTTGAATTCCACTTTGGCACAAAGGTAGTTGCTCAGCATAATGCATCTGATGTTATGCAAGTGCAATTAGCGTGGGGGTGTACATATCCTTTAGGAATATGGACACACCTGCGGCCCGTATGTTCCAATAAAGGATAATGGGCAAGAGGTGAGGTATGTGTTATTACATGGTCATGCAGGTGTGCTCTCCGGAGCACTGAAACATGTCTCAGCCACTACACAGATATATACTCCCTGTTAGGGGTTGACATATGTGTGTCCGTATAGTGTTTCTGACATGTATCATTGTGTAGCGAGACCCGCAGTTTATTGCTTAACTGCCCTGTAACAGCAGTTGACCCTCATTTGAACTGTGTATGATGAAGGTACTATAGGGGAAGCATGAGCCCTAGGCAGTATCCAGATTCCCAGGGGTGACAGGTGCAGGCCCTGTCTGGCAAAGCATCATGGTCTGTCAACCATGTTATCCCAGGACGGCAGATACTGGATACCCTGTGACATGCTCCACTACATTAGACAATTGTGGAATACAATCCTTTTGTCCCTGTACTGCAGTATCATTCTGGCCAATGGCAGAATGCTACCCAGGCCTTGGGACATACCTGCATGGGCTACAAGACCTGATAGTTCCTAAATGTGTTTCCAAGCAGTCCAGGCTACTGCATCATAGGTCCTGCACATCAACATGGAATATGCCAGAGCCATGTGTATAGTTCAGATGGTGGTCTGAGTGTATGAGTATGTGGCTAATCATGGCAGACAGGCAGCTGACAGTATGTATGCCCTCGTATAGGACGGTGTGTAACATAGTGCCAGAGTTTGCATTCACAAATGAGTACTGTTGGGCATGTTTCCAGTCATGTGTTCAGAGGTGCGGCACAATTATGCAAACTATGTCATACAGTTTGTGTATTTTGGTGTCTGTCTCTTCCTTCTTGGGGGGGGGGGGTGTCACTTGTTTGGCCAGATACTTAGACGCGTCTGTGAATGTGTGTGATTTCCATTAGTGTGTGTGGGTGTCCTTACTGTGTTCTGGTAAGGGTATGTGTTGGTTGTGTTGATGAGCTGCATGTGTTAACCTACACCTCATGACTGTCCAGTCCAGTCATGGCTATAGACTGGGCTGCCTTCCAGCTTATCCCTGTAGCTGCATCCCAAACAATATGTGGGGTGTGGTGTTAGGTGGGTCTGGCAGTGTACATGGCATAGACATTACATTCCCCCAGGAAGGCCACATACACAAAGCTGACATTAGGAAACACCAGTAGCTCACTAGTGGACATGCCTGTATTATCATTCAGTACTACAAGTACCAAGTACTATATTTAGTTTACGTATTGCCTATGAAGATGTTTTAGACAATGATGCTCACATGTAAATATTTGTGTTATGGACGTGACAACACTGGCTATTACAGAAACATTGTAGCTACCTTTAGCAGCAATCCTCCTTTGAGGAACACATCACATCCTGTTAGTTGATTACAGATGATGCAAGTGTCTACAGGTCTGTTTCCTTCTCTGGGTATATACTCACATATCCACCAGGACCATGAATTCTGTTGGGGTTGGGAAGGTGGCCTAATGGTTAAGGTGTTTGCCTTACAAACACAAGGTGCAGGGTTTGAGTCTCACAAGAGATAATTGGCTAAGCTTATCAATGGCTCGCAAGGGCAGTTAGCCTAGTACTAACCTATGAACCTATGTTGAGCACAGACACCCACTCTCCAAACAGTCATGTATCAATAGGCTCTGATGCCACTATCAACATGATCAGGATATAATCAGATAGTGTGAGCCATCACCTATGATGTGGCTATAACACATGGGCAGCTGTCTCCTACATCTTACACTCCTACTGCAGATGTTACACTGGAGTTAAAGATGATATGCAACCGGTTTCATTACCACTACTGTGCACTACCTTACATACAGTATGTGCAAGCAGCTGGTAGGTTGGCGATGAGAGGTTAGGCTACACAAACCTGATAGTTCAACCAGTGCATCTCTACTCTCAAAATCCACTCTATGTAGGTGTGCACATAGCCATTTGGCCCAGCCCTGTAACAAGGGTCACTACACATTTGCATAACATGTACAATGCACAGCTGTTATTGCTTGTAAATGATACTAGAGAAGTCCAGCCCTGTAACAAGGGTCACTACACATTTGCATAACATGTACACATGCACAGCTGTTATTGCTTGCAAACGATACTAGAGAGGACCAGCCCTGTAACAATGGACACTACACATTTGCATAACATGTACACATGCACAGCTGTTATTGCTTGCAAACGATAGTAGAGAGGTGGATATTACATGTGTTATGTGCATGGATAGTTACCTAGCAATTCCAATTACCTTTGCTATCATGCTGCTAAACTGTCAGATGAATACAAATGATATGTATCCTGTTATTGAGTATTGTAATGGCCAATAGACATAACTACTGTTTGCATAACATAACAGAACTGCTATGTAGAATGGAATACAAATCTGCCTAAAATACTATACATTACACAGTTATTGGTGCAATATCCCACAATGTAAACCATATTTGCACAGTAAGCCCACCTTTGACGTGTTCATCTTACTTATACACCCATACATATGTCGACTGTTACAATATATCGACAAATACTATCCCCTGTTATAGCACATACTTGTGGACCAATTCTGACAATGACAGTGGCTGGAAGCGAACTGGTGAGTTCCAAGCCCATATCATCCTTTGTGGTGTATGAGGAGTTTGCCTTGTGACCTACAGCAGTACACACATAGAATACTACAAGCATTACTACTGCTCAACAGTACATCGCTACAAGATAGCTATTTCCACTATATGCATTGATTACACTGTAATACTTACAGAACAGGTACTACATACACAGACATACTACATGTTATACATACTTTCTTAGTAATTGGAGGTGTTATTGACTAGTATAATACTTGTTTTCGGTTCGTCTTTCAGTGTTTTGTACTGTCCTACACATAGATACAGATGGTGTGAATGTGTGACAAGGCAACCTTTTATAGTTACAGATCAGTAACATGTGCTATCCCGATAACCAATTGGTGTTCCAAAGTAGCTAATTACATGCACATCAGCTGCGCTGCTACTGCCTTAGCCAATACCATGGCAACAGTGGAGTATAATTGAGTACTCCACTTGGGCGCTGTCCCTTTGCCTTACTTGTGAGGAAGACAGCCTGGAAGTGTTGTTTGGAATCTACTGCAACAGCTGTATGGAGACGAACAGTAATTTATTGTGTGTAATGCCTAGAGGATTTGGTATAAATGTGAGTACTGCTGTTATATTTCTGAACATTGCTACTTGTGCAGGGTTTGTCTGTACCTAATACTTCTGCATATGTTTCAGTCTGGACAGGTTGTTTGACCAGCTAAAGGCTGTATAGCTATGCATATAATGTTAGGGGGTTTACAGTGTGCTTACCAGACATATTTAGTTTGGTATTACTGTGTATCATACTGTGCTGATAATCAGTACTCAGTAACACTTTCTGGTGTACGAACCTTTCATCCCACTGAAACGGGATTAGTTCATACAAACCCTGTTACATCAGCAACTGTTCAATTGTATAATAGCAACTATTTCTCATAGGGCCATGTTAGTGTGTCTGTGTCCAGGTATGTTAAGGTTTCAGCAGATGTTGTACAGTAGTTGAATAATTGGTTATGGTATGACAGTATGTATTGATGTAATTATTTTGGTTGTGGGGTAGATGTTGGTGGGTGTACATACCACATGCAGGTGTGTAGGAACCCCTTTTATACAACGTCTATATGTGTGTGGGTGTTCTTTCCCTATGTGAACATGTATTCCTTAGTGGACTAATACTATGGTAACTGCAGGCTGATTCATTAAGACACTGTTAAATGCTTCCTGTATAGCATGCAGGTACTGTTAGTCCTTGAATCCTTTTGGCAATACATCGGAATGTAATAAAGTTTTGCAAAATGAAAGCTGACTGTGTATTTCTGTCATGGATATTTGCAGTCATTGCAGTTGTTGGTGACTGTGTCCATAGAACATTTTTGTAATAGTGTATTGGCATATACTCTTCATATGTTATGTTTATATTGTTTGGGGGGGGGGCAGAATGTGTGATTGCTATGGTCCATGTTATACTCAGATATGAACACTTTGGATGCTGTCTACACACATGTATGTATGTGTGTGTATATATATATATATATATATATATATATTATGTATATATATATATATATGTACACATACATATATATATATATATATATATATATATATATTTATATACATATAAATATTGTATATATATATATATATATATATATATATATATATATATATATATATATATATATATATATATATATATATATATATATATATATATATATATATATATATATATATATATATATATATATATATATATATATATTACTGCATACGTTTATCTGTACCTCCATAGATGTGTAGATGTTTTTTAACCTATCTATACATCTACATATATATGTAGATCTGTATATATTGACATGTCTCTATGTATCTCTCTCTCTCTCACTCGCTCTCTCTCTCTCTATATATATATATATATATATATATATGAGCATACACCTTTCATTGGGTATATGGCGGGTTGTCCTATTTCAACACATTCCTCCCTTTTGTGTTTTAACCTATCTGCATACACAACTGGGATAGTTACATCTCAGGTAGCTTAGTGTTAGGTTACTCTGAGGATAGAGTACATGCTTGTGTGTTCTAATCCTGGAAGGTGTTATTATTTTACCTCTCAGAGTAGGCACTGGTAGGGAAAGTGTGAATAATGCACATTTAAGTGGTTGTAAGCAGGTTTGCCTGTGGTCTGCGCGACGTTAAGCAAAGGTTAAACCTGTGAAGCGCTTCTCCGTTTACCGTGTTTCAGCGCAGCTTACCATAGCGCAAACCTGTGGAAACCCGCTTACAACTGCTTAAAAGTGCTTTAATCCACCTGCATCCAACAGCCCTTATTCTGGCCCTCAAAATAACTTAACAGCCCTTGCAGGTCTTGAACCTGGGACCATGAACACCACAGTCACTGACTTTACCACTAAGGCATCTGAGATATGCACAAATGTTATGGTGTTTAGAATATACATTTTACTACAGGCATTCCTCACTACTGAAAACAAATTTGACAGTCAGTTGGTGTACATATGTCTGATACATGTTAATATTCATATGTTTGTGAAATTAGGTGTTGCAATGTGACATGAAAGGGAGTATTATGAATGAGAAAGGTTCTTGTTTTGTGTCCTTTTTATACTGTCCCCATACTCCATGTATAGCCCTCCATTTCACTTATTAAACATCCGACCCATGCCCTTCTTGGTGCATGATTTCATTACCCATCATTCCTCCCCCACCCCAATCTTCACATACACAACAACCATCCCTTCTATGGTGAATTAGGTTAATATACCAGAGCTGCACATGTTTTGTGTACACTCCAATTCCTTTGGAGTGCTTTTGTGTCATGAAGTGTGTTCATAGATGTTTATATATATGGCTATTGATGTAACTGTATAATATATATATATATATATATATATATATATATATATGTGTGTGTGTGTGTGCAGACATCACTGACATATATATATATATATATATATATATATATATATATATATATATATATATATAGTATTAATTTGTAACAGTAATACATATGTAGACTGGAATGTGTTGGTTCACAAACTACAGTACATTACAATGTACTGTACATATGTACACAAAGTGACTGTCCCACTTGTAATCATTACAGTGGAATGCATATGGTATAAGGTGTAGTCTCAAGACCGTGAAACATGTATATACCTCAGATGGCTTAATGGTAAGCCCCATAACTATAGTGTGAATGGTCCAGGGTTCAATACCTGCGATGCTTTAAAAATGTTTTTTACTCCAGACTAAGGCTCATTTAAGCAGTTGTAAGCATGTTTAAAAGTGTTTGTGTGACATTATAGCAGCAATTAAACACAGTTAAACAAACTTTGTAACGTATAACCTGTGCGCGCAAACACGGCCACATCCGCTAACTACTCAGGATATATACATGTCAGTGAAATAACATCTCACTATGTGTTTACATAACATTACATTCTCTGTTGACTGTATTCTCCAGCACACATGAGTTTATATGGGTGTTTCGAATGTTTAATATACAGACGATTACTACCTATATATGCAAGCTGTGGTTAAGGTATACTTTTGAACATAATAAACATCCCTGTCTTTATTGGGATTGGGACCTCAAATGCACAGATACTATGCAGATGCTGTAACCATTACACTGTTGGCATTAACGTTGCTTCTGCCTATTTTCTATTTAGATTATTTCTATGTATAAGCTAGGCTAAGCAAAGGGCGGAGGCCCCCAAACCCACTGAGCTTCACTTACTCTTGAAATAACAACATATAACAAATGTACTGTGAGACAATACATTACATTCCTAACTACATTAGGCATAGCCCCTCACTGACACACTTCAAGGGAAACCTTGATTTGTGAATGGGTAACAAAATATACACCCGTGGGATCATGTGTCCTGGAACCATACAGCCAGGGGGTGGGGGAGCCTGTCCAGTTTGATAGCTGCGAGACCTGTTGGGGAAATTGAATGATGTCGAATTGTCACATTAACATGCTCTCTTTAGATCACTAAGTGCCCCTATCACCCTCCTTAACCCCAGTATTCAACAGCTTCCAGCAACTCTGCCTGGAATTGCTTCATTGGCTATGCTTGACAGAGGCTCAGTTACTTCATCAGTGGTGCGGAGAAAGCCAACACACTGTTGCTATGCTTCTAATTGCCCTCGGGCAGATAGGTAGTAGGCTATCTGTGAACCTCTAAAGTGCAGGCCAACACAGCCATAATATGTGAATAAACAGACTTTCAGATCACAATATACACAGAGAAATCACCATGTAGTCAGGAAACAGTTAAGTACAGCAAGAACATACAGAACACTGATACTTAGTCACTCCAAAAGCCTATCTTGGAAGCTAGAAGACTTGTATAAGTTTAAGGTTTTCTATTGTTTACTAGTAGGTTACCTACAGAAGAGATGAAAAACAAGCACAGATGGGAAACATGCATGCAACAATACCATACAAGCCTATGTGTCAGCCTTAGGCTTTGGAATACTGGCCAAGGCTATTGGCGCCCTTATGGTGCCTTATTTAGGAGAGTCTTGAAGGTGAATATGAGTTCCGTAAACAGCACAATAGCAGAATCAATGAGGGTTATGCTACTCAACACCAGGGGCTGTGATCACAACATGCATGCACTCCTCAGGATGGACAACATCAACATCTGTGCAGTAACTGAGATCTGTCTTAAGGGTCCTGAGAGCACACCAGCACTACCAGACTACAACCCATACCACACATTTCAGCCACAGAACATGGACTGACACAGACATGGAGGGGTGTATCCATATTCTTCAAGGATACCTACACCTCCAGGTTAGTGGGGCAGCATGATACCACTGTGATCATCCATGTGCAGCTAACATCAGCCGCAACTACAATGTAAACTGTGGCCCGCTACTGATCACCCTCCATGACCCAGGACCACCACTCCACCTACCTGGAGACAGTGGAGAACATAACAGTCCTAACGCACACCCTGGCATTGGTCAATGTCAACTATCATACCATTAACTGGGAAACTTACTCCAATAAGCACTTCCCGGCCCAGCGCTTCCTGGAATTTATCACCTCATATGCCCTGTATCAGGTGGTAGCCTCTCTAATGAGGGATGAAAACATACTAGAAGTGGTCATCACCAACATGGGCAACAGGTGCACCACAGTGGAAGTTAACCGGTCACTGGTTAGATCTGACCATGAACTATTCACTGTTTCCACACCCAAGCATCTCCCACACCCATGGATACCACAGTATATACCTTTCCTACAGCTAAATTTACACTACAAGTGACAGGGGCGGGGGCTTCACAGCCCCCATGCTAAGGAGAAACACTGCTCAAGATACAGACAGATTTACAAATGCAGTCTATAAGCACCTACACAGATGTATGGATCGTGCCCTCACTGGTAAACCAAGACTCACTCCTCTTACACAAGGACACCAGTCATGTGGACTTCTGCAATCAACAGGCTATACTACAGATGTAGGACAGTGTTCCAGACAAACAGCAAATCTCCACGAAGGGCAGACATCCATGACCACTATTAGTATGATACGTAGGTCCCTCATGACATCATCCAAGGCTAACATCAGCAGGAGAATACGCAAGGATTCAAAAGATAACCACAAAGCCTTCTTTGGCTATGTCAAGGATCTAAGTGGTGACACACAGATTTGCACTGTGCAGGTGAAATATAGCACGAAATATGCTGACCCTACTGATATCGCCAACATCCTTGCAGATACATTCAGTGCATACTTCACCCCCTAAACAGCCCACAACATTACCCGAACGATACAGTATCCCACACATCATAGACACACAGGTGGAAATGGCCCTCTCTAACAGCAGAACACAGCGTCAGTGGAGGCACATGTTGTCCCAGACTGCATCTTGCAAACTGTACAAGACAACTTGACTCCCCCACCTAATTAAGCTTTCCAATCTCAGCCTCTGCACAGGCAACATGCCCATACAATGGCACATGGCAACTGTTATTCCACTCCATCAAGGTGGAATCACAACTGACCATGGTAACTACCACCACATAAGCCTGACTAGCCTGGTCTGCAATGGTATGGATCGCATCCTCATGGCACTCATTAACAAAGACATTGGTAACCTCCAAACATGTGACCCAACCCAGGTCAGCTTGGCTGAGTGCAGTTCATGCCTACTGAACCTGTTTGCCATCTTACATACAGTCACCAAGAAGTTAGATGACAGGGGAGGTGGTTCACACATACTACCTGGACCTCGCCAAGGCTTTTGACACCATGCCCCACTCAGGTATTATTGACAAACACACCAGCCTGTACATACACCCATACATCACAGGTTGGGTTGCCAACGGGGTTAACACAGAACCCAAATGGTACGACTAGTGGTCTCCAGGCCAACTCATGACTAGTCATGACTGGTGTCCCACAGGACTCAGTCCTGGGAGCCCTACTGTTTGGCATTTACTTCTCAGAGGTACAGGCAAACACATGTGGACTACGGCAGACCATGTTTGGCAATGACTGCGAACTGGGAGCCATAACTGATAGTCCAGCTGACACAGACATCCCTCAAGGGGTCTCACAGAGACCGTCACAGGGTGTCAACGTCATGGCCTCCAGCCAAGTGCCACTAACTGCATGGGCATTCCATTGTGGAATATTAAGCACCCACATGTTAACACATAAGTGGCAGCCACTTTAATACGGATGAGGTAATGGGGTATCTGGGGACTAAGGTAGCTAGTGATCTCTCCTTTGACAATCATATCTCTAAAGTAGTTAGGACATCCTTCTATGTAGACCATCTGATTACTAAAGGGTTCCCATCTAGACATACTGGGGTTATAGTTCCCCTTTACCTATCACTCATCAGTCCTATCATAGGGTATAATAACCCATTTGGGATGTGCCTCAGAAGACACTTCCAACAGCTGGGAGGTCCACGAATGTACCTCGCTAAGGGGAATACTGGCCTCCAACATATGGCCTATGCAGTCAGACTGAATAAACTCCTGCTTTACTCAGTGGCATCTCGTTTACCCAGAGATGACTTCTGCTGGCCAACACAGCCATGTCGAACTCAGGCTTAATGGATATGCTCCACCTATGGGAATCCATGTCACAGTGAGCCACACACTGTAGTGAGCTGAACCTTGCCACAACAATAACTGGAAGATGCTGGAGGGACGGATTCCTGTCACAGACACTCCCCATACTTTGGAACAACATCCCTAACTACATTATACAGAGCCCCTCACTAACACTCTGCAAGAGAAACCTTGAAGAGTGGATGGGGAACAGTAGATGCACCCCAGGGATCCCGCCATTGGCTCTGCTCCACAGAGGGACAGTTAATGAATCAATGGGGTGGCAAAAGCTGACACATTTTGGCTGGGCTTATGAATGGTCTCTTGCAGTTGGCCAAGTACCTACCTATGAATCTATACATACAGTATCAGCACATGCTGATAGCTTAATTTACTCTTCAGGTGTTGACTTACCTTGTGCCAATGGCAGTTGTGTGTGCAATAGTTGAGGGCTGCCTATGTTGGATGCACACAGTAGACTGCCTATACATGACAATTTACAGGTAGTCCTGTGTGTGTGCCATCCATTTTTATTGTGTGTACAGGTGGAGAAAGGTGTCAGTCCATAGGTTCCTACACTGTCAGTGTGTGTGCTATATGTTCCCTCTTTGCCAAGGCATGGGCATATTGGGCATGCCTCTGTCTGCCTACTGGGGCTGGCTCAGGGTGTTCGTGGTCTGAGTACCTCTGTGCCTGTGGGGCCCTTGGCAATGGTGGTGAGCTGTGAGGGCTTTCACCATTCTGTCCCTGCTGCAGCTGTTTCCTCAGGACCATATTGTGTAGCATGGCACATACTATGAAGATGTGGGCACATGTGCCTGGAGAGTACTGCAAGGCTCCACCAGATATGTCCAAGCAACAGAACCGTGATTTCAGCATCCCAAACACACGGTCTATGATGATTCTGGTTTGTGCGTGTGCCTCATTATGGAGTTCCTGCATGGGTGTATGTACATTTCTAATGGGAGTCATCATCCACGGTTCCAGTGCATAGCCAGCATCCCCCACCAGGTAACCATTTGGGATGTCCCCCCTGGCAAATAACTGATACAGCTGTGAGACATGCCAGATGTGGGAGTCGTGATAGCTTCCAGGGCTGTCAGCACACACATCCATGATAATGCCCTGGGCATTGCACATGACCTGGCAGTTGATGGAGGGGTATCCCTTGCTGTTTATGTAGCACCTACCCTGCTCATCTGTTGGTGACTTGATGTGTATGTGTGTGCAGTCTATTGCACCCAGTACCTCTGGGTATTCTGCCACATGGTGGAAGAGATGCATATTGCTGGCCAACTCCTCCTGCATTTGGGGGAAGTATATGTGCTCACTGGCATGTGATAACATGGCATCGAGGAAGTGGTGTAGTAACCTGGATGCTGATGCCTGTGAGATCCCCATGATATCCCCAGTTGGTCTTTGAAAGGTATCTGTAGCTAGTATTCTCATGCTTACACATACCTTTGTATCCACTGGGATGGGTACCCCTGTTTGTTCTGGCTCTGAGGCGTGGCCAGCATAGCTCCACAAGTTGCTGTAGGATGTCCCTGTCCACTCTGTAACGCTCAACTATCTCCAGATTATGTAGCCCCTGGTAGGTTACCCTGGGTCTGAACACTCTCCTCCTCCTCTGGTGCCTGAGGTGGTCGTGTGCGTCATCCTCCACACCACCTTCAGTCTCCAACACATGCTGGTGGATCAAAGCCCCTAACATGTACGTACTAAAAGTTCCCCGTCTGTATACACCACTGGTGCAGAGTGTATGGGAATACACAAATGTATGTGAGGTGCTTTCACACTTTATACTATTGTGCTATGGATGCTGCTGATGTCAGTGGGTGTGTATGAGCTATTCCAGCTGCAGTGTGTCTTAACTATGGATTTTACAATGAGTACTGCAAGTGTGGGGCCTTTACTGTGGAGATATGCTTGCCTGCCTTGATTAATCTGTTGCCCTTTAATTCACTTTTAAACCTGGATCCCCTCCCATTATCAGGCATGCATCCACCTGCCATCTTTCTTGTTTTGTACTTTCCCTACCCAGTCATGGCAATATGTGTCTTGTAGCTGATATACTGTAAATTGGCTTTGTTCTGCTTTAACACTTTACTGTTTTCTTTGCAGTACAGCCCCTCCCCTTTCCTGTTCTGCAGGTAGCTGCTTGCAGCCTTGTTAGCTATTGTCAATGGCCCACTGTAGGCTCCTAGGTGTTAATTAGTCACTTGTACTCCAATTTCACTGCTGCAGCATTTCCTTATTTCTTTCCTATATCCTTCCTGTTTCAGCTGCAGTGCGCGCCGCGCAAACCTGTTTACCGGGTTTACGTGCGTTTTCACATGCATACTCGGTTACCTTGTGTACTCTCCGCTAAGCAAAGCTATGGCCAGTTCAACACACCCCTATCCTGCAGCTTTGCCTAGCTAGGGGCAAACCGGTTTAGCAATGCTCCAATGTGCTTACAGCAATGGAGACACACCCCTCTCTTGATGTCATCTTTATCTCAAGGGCACACCTCAGTGTTATAATGACACGCTGTGAGGTGCATCCTTACACTAGTGGGGAATCTGTGATTCACTATTACTCCTCTCATTTGCATGGCATTGCCTACTAATTCCTAGCTACTGTGCATAATACTGACACAGCCCCTTAGCAACCCTTGCACCATAATATGGTGTAGCATGCCTGCCATTGACTATTATGGGGAAATCGTGATATGTGTTACATTGCAGTTTTATTCTATATTTTTATATTTTCCTTGCGACCCCCTTTGCACACCGCTGTCTTGCGCTTCCACATCACGATAGTGCAACTATATATATTAAATGTTAATTTTATACTTTGTACATTTTTTTATGCCAATGGCTATACATTTAGCCATTGGCATATATTAACAATATAATACATGTGTTTGGTCGGCTGTCATGGCTCCGATTTTATGTTTGCAAAAATGTAAACTGTTTTCTATGGTTTACATTTCTGCATGCTTACACTACGCCTGCACCACTTCCTGGATTGCTATATACCTTCATTTGCATGCTACACTGCTGCACATGCGGTAATTAGCATACAGGACCCAGGAGTTTTGCGGGCATAGCATACGCAGGTACTGCACGTGGGTGCAGCTCGTCCCTGGATCGCTTGGCTGCCATATTTGGTGTTAGAATGCCAATGCTACGCCTGCATCTGGCGCAAGCTTTATGAATCCCGGGGTTTGTCTTTTGTACTAACTCCAAAACAGCACACTGCATAGAAAGGAGAACTCACCCTTAAATTTTGCTTAACCGAGTGAATTTCTTATTCTTTAACATTACTAGCCAAGTAGCCACTGATGAAATTTACAGTGCCCACTGCAATGCTGCTTATGAAATGGCTCCAAAATACAACTTCCTACAGTAATACTATCTATGAACAGGTTCTAAAATGCAACTTATGAATACCAGTAAAGCCCATATATGTAAAGCAGTACTAGGAAGTTGTCTTATCAGAAATACAATACCAGGGAGTTGAATAATATCTTTCCATGGGACAGTAAATTTCAAGGTCAGTTGAACCACTTCAACCACTGACAATTCTTTTAGGATTCTATGTGAATTGGTGATGCATGGGTCCTTCTAAACAATATGAAGAAACAACTGGAAGATAAAAAAAGGATAACCCTCATCTGTAATAATCCACCAACAATTGTGTGCCAATCTGTACAATATCACTCTGATACCAAAACTGTCATGATAAAGAGAGAGAATAAGGCCAAAATATGTTATTTCTGTTTGGCAAGATGATTATGAAGTTTCTTTGTTAACGGGCCATACTGAATGGTAGCAGTGTTCACAACAATGACTGATGACCTTCAATGTTCAAAGAAATGACCGATGATCTTCATCTGTACTTGTTTTATAAAGTACATGCAAATCATGGTTTACCTGGATTATGTTATCCCAGACATGCATGATGTAGTTGCAAGGCATGTATTTATAACCAATTAGAAAAGCCAGGTTTTCACAAAACTGCCCTGAGATGGTAAATAAGATGATTTGCTGTATACAGTTATTATGCAAAGTGATTTATGACTGAGCAAGATGGCGGCAACATGTTTCTAGCTGTACCGAGGCATTATTCATTATTATTACAGTATGAATCATTTTAACAACACCAAATTATTCCTGTTTTGAATGGTTTTGCCAGCCTGTTTTAGTTTGGTTCTGCTTTACTCCATTAGCTTGCCTTACAACTGTATTTGCATATGCCATTTGTGTTGTTGATATTGATTACTAATTACTGTCCTGCTTGGCTTCTTCAGTTTTCTAGTTTCCTTGATTAAACTGCTCAGGCCTACAGACCTTCAATTAGCGGGCCCCCTATCTCCACCCCCACAAACTATGCCATTAGCAAGCTGCTGTGACTGAACTGGTGCTCTCTAACCTCTGTGTAATCTAAGACTAGATTCCTGGAGCTTTCAAGCACTGGAAACTACTGATGTTTTTCCCATTTTTTTATTATTTCCTTTCTGGTTTCTCACTCCTTCACAGTTCTCAGTCTGGCTCCTGAAGACAATAAGACACAGTACCATGTTCTGAAGTGCTTTTTGTTAGCTGGATATTCTTTTCACCTGAGACAGTTATATCAGGACCATATTTCTCAACTGTCCAGATTTTCACAGTATGCCCAGACTTTTACCTCATATTTTTGGTCACGTCCTCATAAAATGTGTGGTTTTCTGGCAATTCACTGAGGACTAAAGTCATTAAATAATAACAATTGTTTGAGTTTTTGTCTTCATACTCTTCAGAAAATGCATCCTAACACAAATCATATTATTCTAGCAACTTTCTAAGTTTATAAGAGCACTTTTTAAAATCTAACCCAACTGTTGGTCTTTGTCCCCACATTATATTAGGCTTTGTCCAGACTTCCTATGCTAAGAAGTTGTGAGGTATGCTCAGTACTCAACTGTTTCACTATTTAGCATTTAACTAAGGCAGAGCACACATTAAAGTCATCTATCAAAGGAGGTTTGATTGCTGTGGACTTTGTAAGTACTTTGTATTTTACAGTTACTCAACAGTTCTGTTTTATTAGTCCAGTATGGCTTAATGGCATTGTTTTTCATTAACCCAGTTTGGCTGTGATTTCAGTCTATTACTCTGAGCTACTTAGAGGTTATTAATTTGCTAGTCTGAGAGCCTGCTCTTTGGAAGAGCCGTGTCATCTACAATAAATCATTTGCATGTGTAACTTTGCTACTTTCTGGATAAACTTTTTATTTAACTTTTGAATTTCGTATCTACAAGCAAGCACAGTGTGGCAATTATTTCCTTCTGTTGGACTACTGTGCAACCTGAAAGGATTTTCCTGAACTTCCAAATTCCAAAGCATATAGGACACTTTTATGCTGCTTGCTTCCTTGAAATTGTCTGGATGTTTATGTCACGGTTTCTTTAACATGGGCCCCAGCTCATAGCTAAGTCCTTCTTTCTGTTTATTTTGATTGCCAGACTTTAATTACATTTGTTAGCTTTTATCCGATTGCTGAATCTGGATTTTTTTAACTGTTATTACAATGTTGGACTTTGCTTTAGACTATTTGCCAATCATGTTTTCATACTATTTTCTAACTGCTGCTATGATCGCCATTATTAATCCAATGATCTACTGCCTTAGTCCTATGAATTATACTTTTATTACTTGTGCCTTCATTAAGCACTGGGAAGCATACCTTTCAACTTCTAAGTGCAAGAAATCTGGACAAGGCCAAAAATAATGAGGGGACAAAGGCCCAAATCAGGAATAGGTTTTATATATTGCTCTTATAAACTTAGAACACTGCTAGAATTACAGGTTTTGTATTTGTATTCATTTTCTGAAGGCTATGAACCTGAAACTCAAATGTACATCATTATTTTAGTGTCTTACATCGTCAATGATTTGACAGAAAACTACAAATGTTATGAAGAACAGACCAAAGATATGGGGCAAAATGTGGAGAGTTGAGAGGTAGCTAGGAAGCCATGAGAATTTTGATGACCATTTTAGTTCAATGATTTATTGTTTTACTCATATGGATTACAGTAGTGCCAGTGACGCAAAAGGTAACAAACTCACCTTTGGTGCAGAAGGCTGTAGTTCTACTTCCACACTAGGCAGATCAATTGCGCTCACTGCAGTGCAGTATAGGGGGGTGCTAGACTCCTGAATTTGTCATACCTTGGATAACACATTAAACTGAGGTCCCATCTGCTCAAGTTGGTGGTAGCTCAGGTGGATGTAAAAGATCCCATGGCACCTATCAAAATAGTAAGGGTTCTTTATTAATTATAACAACTCATATACACTATTTACATTATATACATTATTTACAGTAATTTACATTTTACATTTGCAACATAATACAGTTGCATATGCTTTCCTATTTCCACAACCAAAAACATATATTTTTCAAAATTTTAGATAATACCCATTTTCCACTAAATTTTACTTAATTCTGTCTCTCATTCCATATTGTCCATAAAATATGAAACAATTTTTTATCAATTTCTTTCACATTTTTTTTCTGTTACCATAATACCCATATTTTATCATGTTTATACTCATATCTTCAGTATTTTTAAAATCTTTCATTGTCTTATTTTCACACAGTTTCTCCTACAATTCTCTTACTCTTATACACCTCAAAAAAACATGTGTAGTTTCAACCTCCCCACAATAATTACATACCCTCTCTTGAATCCTTTTATAGGGCATATTTGCTTTAACGAGTAATTTGCTTATAGTCAGCCTCCACATAAAGTCCTTACATTCATAAATCCTTTCACACCATAGGAGTCATATTTATTGCATTTACTTCACTTATTAAATGCTTCCAATTATAAATATAATAGTATTTACTTATTATATGTAAATACCATTCTTTTCTGTTTTTTTTTCCTAAATAGAATTTGTGCGTCAGGCCTGGCAAGCCGGTACGTAAAAATCAACTGCCAATCATTAGCGGACTGGAGTTCCGCTGTGGCGACTCCTAACCGGGAAAAGCCGAAAGACACAAACAAAGTCTCCATAATAGAATTTTATTCTGATACCCTTTTATATCTTTAGTTACATTATTCTTCAATCAATCTTTTCCCAAATCATATCCTCTCCCAAACATCATTATATTTAATTTTAATCATAACATCTATTAAATTCCTATTTTCTTCTTTTAATCCTACCAACACTTTATAAGGATTCAAAGAGGCTGCATGTACAGTAGGGTTAATTAGCCTTAATCCTCCCTCCTCTTCCCTAACATACAAAATTCCTCTTCTAACAGGATCCAGTCTTGATCCCCATATAAATGAAAATACAACCAATGCTAACTCTTTTTCATACTTAGATGGAACCATATATACAGCTACTAAATAAGCCATTTTATTCAAAAGAATAGAGTTTATTAGATATACTTTTTTATATGACAATCTATATGATTTTCAAAATATACCTATTTCTCTCAATTGTTTGTATAATTTCCTGCCATTGTTTCTCTCTGTCTTCATATTTGTTCCAAATATTATCCCCAACATATCTATATCCTCATCATTAAATTGAATACCTTCTGGATTATTCAGAAACCAAGTGCCTTTACTTTTATATTTGTTAATACATAAACCAAGCATATTTAAATACCTATTTATTTTTCTAATTCCCTGTTCCATCCATTCCTTATTCTTAGTAACTAGAACTATATCATCTGCATATGTAAGAATTATTGGACTATATACTCCTTCTACCATCTTATACTGTGCCATTTTCAATTCTCTGTTCATTTTATTAACAATCACATTCATAACTAATGCAAATAAAATGTTGCTTGCTGGACGACCACGCCTAATCCCACATTCTGTTTTTTATTTCTTCACTTAACCATCCATTTAATATTATTCTTACATTATTATTCTCATACACTGACATGATTACTTTTTTTCTCACTTATATTGTAATCTCTTATTATATTCCATAAACCATCACATTGCATTCTGTTGAATCCTTTACTCACGTCTCCTGACATAATTTTAGTTTTTGCCTTTTTATTTATAATATCATCTATCGCTTCTGTTAGTGTCCATAATAAATCTTGACTTCCTTTCCCTATTTTAAACATCTTACACACAAAGCAGCCCATCTATACCCTTTCCTAATCAGTTTCCTATTATTCTCATAAATATTTTATAAGCTCCATTTTCTCCATTTTTATCCTCGTTTCCCCCTTTTTTCCAAATAAATTTCATAACCCCAATACATATCTCTTTTTTAACTTTCCCTTTTCCTAATTATTAATTCAGTGCTTCCACAAAATACACATTTTGCCATTATTCCATATTATAATACATATAATACTCAATTCCATCCATCCCTGTGGCTTTTTCTATATTTAATTCTTTTAAAATTTCATTAAGCTCTTCCATATTTACATTTTCTGCATAATCTCATTATCTTCCTTACTCAATTTTTTTAACTTTCCACATCTGCCTCTCTTTTACCTCCCTCTTTTTGAATGCGTTTTAATATACTCCTTTATTACTTCAAACATGTTTCTTTCTCCTTTATTATTTTTCAACTCCCTTATTATCCTCTAATTTTCTCTCACTATCATGCTCAAATACAGAGCCACTTCTTCTTTTTTCCTTGTAAGAAATACTTTTGTTTATATAACATTTTATTTAATCTTCTCTTGATGCATTTCATATATCTTTTTCTCCTTTTCATAAAAACTCATTTTAACACCTCTCTAAATACTTCCTGACTTAATTGCCTACATTTCTGTTTTTTACCTTCTCCTCACAGCCTGACATTCTAAAAAGCATTTTTATATTTTTCTTTAAAGCTTATCCACCAATTTGTCCAATCATCATAGAACATTCTCATTTCTACATGATTTTTATATAATTTAAAAAAGCTCCCTTGGGTATTCCTCCTCTAAGCCTTCTTCATTAAATCTTTTAATCCCTTTACCTAACCATATATATTCTTCCTTTTCATTCATGTCTAGCCACATAGCCAGATGATCTGAAAAAATAGTTTCCTTTATTTCTTCTTTTACAATTTCAAACTTTCAGACATTACAAAATAATCAATTTCTGTTTTAATTTTATTTATTTGTAAGTCCAATGTTTGTTATTCCATAAATATAACTTTCCACTTTTCATTATTTTATACACCTCCCTAACATCATTCCTTTTCTTAAATCACAATTAAAGTCTCCCACAAATATTATTTCCATATTCACTCCTGCATAATTTAAGATTTTTTTTAAAAAAAGTTCATCTTGCCTGCTCGTCACATCTGGCTTCTTTCCAGCTTGTCCGAGCAATCTACACTCTCAGAATGGAAGCCAGAAGTGTAACAATGAAATGAGTCCACATACGCTAAGAATGGAGGAAGTTCTCCAATGCCCTGACCAAATTTCCTATGGTAGTATAATTATCACTTTGGGTCTCTCCTGAAAAGTGGGGACCAGAGTAGTTTGTCTAACCCAGTTAACCCAAAGGATAAATAAAATAAAAAAAATAAATAAAATGAATTTATTTTAAACTTTACCAACCATTCCCTTTAAAGCTAGAAGCACAATCTAAAGATATTTTATAGGCAAATATCACAGTAAGGCAAGTATCATGCATCAAACCTGTCACTGTTAAAATGTATACTTTACTACAACATATCTAAAACAAGACAATTTCATCTCTGATGCCTCAGCAGATGCCTTCCAAGGAGACAAATCAATTTACATTTTATGGCAACCCTTTTAAATGTAGGTGTCCATTTTGCCCATTTTTCAAAGATCTAGTTACAGTCAGTGTTTGATTTTATTTTTTAATTCTTTTATTGTACTTTTTGTTTTAATATTCTCTAGTTTAATTTCTAGGGTACTGATTTTGATGGGTAGTGTTGTTTTCTAGGGGATGAGTATGTGTATATATTTGTGTAGTAGGTACTTATTTTTCTTAAACTAAAGTAGAATAGAGATGAGATCTTTTCTGGGGAGGGCTTGTTTAAGGTGGGCTAGGGAATTTCTGGGGGGATTTGTGTTTTGTGTGCACAGTATACACATTAATACAATTAGTGCTGCCAAGATCACAATGAGTAGCACAAGTATGGAGAAGGACATGGTAGTTTTAGTAGAAGTGATAATGTATTATATTTGGCAATATCTGCTAACATGTGAAGGACAGCAATAACATTTGTTTAGAAATAAGGACCAGATAAATATTTTATCATACCCCTTTATTTGGGTCTACTGTTAAAATAAGTAAAAATACATATGGATATGTAGAAATTCTTGCAACAGATGAAAAGGTATGATGAAAATCCCAGTCCAGGTTAGGCAGAGTCCCTCATTGACTCCCTTCAAGAGGAATCTTGATGAGTGGATGGGAGATCATAGGTTTACCCCGGGTATCACTTCTGTGTCACTGTTAGACAGAGGCACAGTATACTAACCTCGAAAAAGGGCATAGCAAAATTAATTTAAAATGGGTGGCGAAAGCCAAACACACTCTGGCTAGGCTTATAAATGACCTAGGGCAGATAGCCTAGTATGAACCTATGAACCTATAAAAACATATTCCTTTGCAGAGACTGCAGTTGAGATACTGTCCACCACTCTATGAAAGGTGAAAGGTAATCCACTGATTCTCTGCATAGTCACCAATTTAACTAAGAAGAGGCAGAATGTGGTTTAACAATAGAAAATGGAAAGCATCACTTTGCAGATGCCCCTTGACTTGAAACCATAAAACACATATGCAGCCACGACCTAGCAATACAGCACAGTAGTGAAAACTTGGGAAAGCACAATGTAATATCCTCACAAACACAATACTTTCCTCAAAACCACACACCAGCACAATGGGCACAACAGTAAGGGAGAAGCATGCGAGATGAAGATACCCCTGGTCTGAGTAGCTCTGCAGCCTCTTATATCCCAGGGGTGATTATACACCATTATGATACAATGCAGTTCCAAAGGGACATGTGTAAACTGGTGCTGGAAAGGTATACTTCCCACCTGGAAAAGTCTGCTAGCTTAAGGCATTACTGGGTCATTATTGCAAGTGAAAGCATTACAAGGTGTGCACAAGATGAGTGAGCACCATAGGTGGGTCTGAAGGGGAGGAATTTTAGTACGCCAACATGCTTCAGATTTCTCTAATGCAAATGTCATCATGACCATTCACAAAATAAGGGAGGGAGCACAAATGTCTAATGATTCACCATACCAAATAATCCAAGAAGTAATGACAGCCATGGTCAGCAACATAGTGCAGGCATTGCAATCAGTCAGTCCATCAAATGCACACTAGACAAAGAGCAAGGGATACTGCTATCTAACAACCAAAACCCATACTGGAGATAATGGCAAACAGCACTTTCTAAAGAAAGATGCATTTGTAGGATGCACAGTGAACAAACTTAATGAGGGCTGTACCCTTCTCCTGATCACCACACCATCCAACATGAATGACTATTGCAGCTCAGAGATCAGCCCTGCAGATGGCATGTTCCCAACCTCTGCAACACTGTGCCTCCAGCTATGCACTCTGTGCGGCCAGATCATGACTGTAAGCAATAACAGAACAGTACACCTTGTTTACTGCCTCACAAGGAGAAAAAAGCATGCCTTGCTACACCCGGAACTGGACTACATTGAAAGAACTAGCTGAAAGAAAAAGACTGCATCCTAACCCTATGTATATATTGACTGATTTTTAGGGATGACTGCCATAACATCTTCTGAGAGCTACAACCCCAATGCCTCAAAGAAGGAGTGTCTCTTCCATCTTGGGCCATTCTTATAGTGACAAATACAGATGCAGTAACTGGCAGTTCAATTTCTGATCCTAGTTTCATGCTATAGCTAAGGATGTTACCTGCATTAGCTCTTCTACCAATAGCCAAGATCCAAGAGGTGTTTGATTAACTGGTTGTTGCCACACTTGATAAGGCACAGGACACCCAGCAAGTTATGGAAATCATGAGAAGGGTTGTCCACAGAAGGGAAAAAAGGGAGTAGCCAGAGTAAAGCATCTACTACTGGTGACCCCCTATAATTTATTTGAACATGTACATGTTGGTGTAGCACAGACTGTCAAGAATGCAGAATCAGGTGGAGGGTCAGCACGGGTGCCATGTCCTGCCTCAGCACCTGCAGGTTACAGCAACAACTCCTGCTGATCATTCAAAAGTAAGGAAAAAGCACTGATGAGTGGTATAGCACTCTGATGCAAGGAAACAGCCTCATATTGCAAAAGAAGAGATGGATGTGTATGGAAACATCATCTGCAGAATATCTTTCCACATGGTATGCAGGTCTAGACTTGCATGGAGATCCTACAAGCAGAGGCACACAATTATACACTTTGATACAAAAGCACAACACAAAATGCCCACAGTCTGCCATTTGGAATAAACTTTGCCCATCTACTCTTTGTTTTCCTGTATACATTGCTTACAATGTCACAGTTAAATCATCACATCTCTAAACATTGACCATTTATGTTATAATCAATGTCAAGCCTTATATACTGTGGATTACCATCTGTTTGAGGTCAGTAATGTAATATCAACCCTGGATGCATGTTTGGCATGCTTTCATGGTGTCTCTCCTGCCTAGATGTCTCCTTGACTATGTTTCCATGTCAGGATTTTGTCCCTTTCGTTTGGTAGTCAAGACAGATTTCAGGTGGCAATACGCCTAGTTTCCAATAAAAACATGTACCTGAGCTGGAGCAGAAGCTATTTTATCAGCGATATTTTTATAAACTAGGTGTCTTCTTGGCTAGACTTAAAACGAGTCTTGGGCTGATAGCCTAGTAATCACCTATGAACCTATCACCACTCTAGCAGCAGCATCACAAAATTTATTACCCTTCTACCAGCATCATCATGTTCGAGAGCTCTTTTATATATTTTCAGTACAGCAGCAGTAATCATCATATTCAAAATCAAATAATGTAAAAAACTAAAGTTAATAGATTTGCATTGTAAAATATTAAGCTGCACAAAAAACACAAAATGACTGCTTTTTAAATAGCAGCTACATTTTTGTGTAGGCAGTTTGACCTATAATAAACAGAAAATAATTTATTGTGATTAAACAGCAGAGATTTATACATTTAAAACAAATGAATGTAACAGTTTACTGTCAGAGTGAAAGGAGTTCCACATGCAACTCTCCATAAAACAACTGGGTCCATGGTGTAGGAAGATAAGGTCTGATGATGATCCAGATGACCTGGGGTCAATTACTGACCTAGGTGTGGAAAAAACTGATGCGGGAGGGTGGAGTGACTGTATGATTCCAGCAAACCAATCCAAGTGGTAGGGATGCAGTATGAGTCTCCTAGCAGAAGCAATAGATCCGGCAAGAATAACTGGTCCAACAAGTCCAAGAGTGGCACTGTGGGCATATATGAATATTAGGTTGCCAATGGGAACCTCTCCTTGTGAAAAAATGTGTATGTGATGAAGACAACCAGGCACACTCCTGACAAAGGTAAATGCAAACAAAAACAATAAATCCCATGACAAAAATTTCAGGGAAAGCAAAGTGGCAGGTTCAAAGTGAGGTTTTATCCATGGCAAGGGCAGTTAGTGTTAGCACTGTTTTGTCCAAACAGCTAGCCAAATGTGTAAGACCGTGTGGAAATTGTCCCAGCACACTTATGAATACACATATGCAGTTAACTCAAAAAATATAAATAATGCCCCGCACAAACAGTATGGCATGTCAAAGATGGAAAAGTTCACTTTCTTTGTAATAGATGTGGCCAAACTCTTCAGGAGATGATCAGTTTTTGAAAGGGCAACACAGTCATGCCAGCATCAGTACAAGAATCTCTTCTGTTTATAGTAGGCACAGTCTTTCTAGGCTTCAGCTAAGGTACCTCTGATAAAAAAATGTGCCCTATTTGGTACAAACCATCAGCACTCATACAGTTAGGTAAATTAAATGGAAGGATGAATGCAACACTCTTTTCTGGTTTTGCCTTAACAAGTCCTCATGGAAGGAAATGTTTCTTCACTGAAAGGGGGTAAACCACAGTATTCTCACTCCATGCCAGTGCTTCCAGAGTCTTTATTTTCTTGTTTTTAACATCAAATCTGGAACAAAACGAACCAGAAGGAAAGCCATGGCTTTCTCACAACATCCAATTCCCTTGACCAAAACTCTTGACAGCTGATAGTTTATTAAGTCTTGCTATGAAGAATTCCTTTACTGAAACCACCAAACCAACATCATGTGATCCTATTCATCACCTAACCAGAATTCCCCCCAAAGAAATCAAACATTTTACAAGAAATATGAAAGGCCAACAAAACATATCTCATCTTAGTTGCCACTCATGGTCACAAATCATGCTGGGACTTAAGCCCATCTATCAAGGAATTCTGAGCTCCTACCAGAGTCACAGCTACTCAATGAATCCTAAGAGACAAGGCTAGTTCCTAGAGATCAAAGGCCACCTTACACAACTTAAGAATCTGTGCTGTATTGCAGTATCCTACCATGGAATTGTCTGAAACCACCGAAGAACCCTCTTTCACAAACACCTCATGAAAACTTTCAAGATTGTGATTACTTCTGATAAATTTCTCTCATGGTTGTGTACATGAAGCTGTGAATGAAACTGAATCTCCTATATCAAAATATTGATTAGGTATGATACCTTTTGTTCAAAGTTTTGTTGCCAGAAACTGCAAGGAAAAGGCAGACTAAAAGGTTCTTTTGTGCTGCACTGATTAAGCCGTGAAGCCCCATTATCAAGGTCAGACAGAGGAAACATCTTGTCCAATGGAACCAAATAGTAATTTTGCAAACTACTAAGATAATGATGCAACTTCTTCAATGGAAACCTAACATGATGAACTGTCACACTGCTAGGAGACACGAGGCCCTAAATTCTTAAAAACAACTGAAACTACATAGACTTCTGTTCTGTGAGCGACTGAAAAATAGTATTTTACTGAACTGTGTCCATAGTTAACAACATTATCTGTCATTATATTAATTTAGTCATCCTCTGTTATCAGTTTGTATCTTATTTAAGACCATGAAGTGGGCAAGTAACCAATCCTGACTGAGATAACTTAAACAGGAGCCATGATCTTTCCCTGGCTGAAATAAGACTAAGAACCAAGAAAAAAAAAACAGCCACTCATGATGTACTACACTTGGTTTAATGAAGATAAAAACAATTAAAACAGTTAAGGTCTTTCATCCATATTTAATGTCAACATAAAATGCAACTTCTGATGAAATCCAAATGGATGAAAGCTTTTAACTGTTTTAATTATTTTTAATTTCATTAAATCAAGTAGTGGATTATAGAAAAGGCACCAGTCCATTGCAGGATGTACTCACACACATACTCTGCTGTGTCCGTGGATATCTTCACAGCACACATTTATCGCATGCTGCAATTTTTGGTAGATTTGATCAGTGGCTGAAGTGGTAACAGCCTTGCAAAGGAACTTCTTTTCCACCACATATAGCTGTGATCTCATCATTTTGGCCATCACCCAAAGTACATGATACAAAATGAGGATGGGGAAAGATCAACTATGTAACCTCAACACATTTGAGCTTGCAACACAGTAATATCTTGTAAGTGAAGGCTCAAGTACAAACATTCTGCTAACACGTACTCCAGCTCATCTTTTTTTTTTAAACTTTTATTTATTAAATTATCATGTATGCCATAGGCTATCATACATTTATATAAATGAAAACAAACCATGCTGACATAATTTTAGTTGCAAACGTTATACATCACAAACCATAGTGAAATAATTGTAGTTGCAAACCTTATACATCACTTATAATCTATCCGGTCATTGTCAGTCAAACATTACATAGCTCATTCAAATCCTGCCTTCTTTTAAACCTCATTCCTCCTCTGCATGTATTGTTCCCACAATTCCCATTTTTTCCTGTGTAATTTGCTCCTACTCTTTTCTAAAGATCCAGGTCCAGTTATTTTACCTCCGTTACTACATTTGCTACCTCTAGAAAAGTTGGTTTAGACTTTTCCATTTTCTAGTAACTGCTTTTTTGGCAGTTATCATAATTAGAATCAGCAAGGCCTTTCTATGTCTTGGCAATTCTGATTCTGTATCATAGCTCAAAAAATAATTTCCTTAGTTACACCAATTTGCTCAACCAGTATCTCTGATAGAGCAGTCTGCAGGGAATCTTTAAAGTCTGCCAACTCATTCCACTCCCAGAAAATACGTTACCAGTTATCTCTTTCTTCCTCATCACACCTCCAACATTTGCTGTCTACCAAAGGACAAATTCTTTGAAGTTTACTTGGGGTATAAAAATACCTATGCAAGCACTTCCAAGCAAAAATCCTAAATCTTCTAGACTTTGTTGCATATTAGGGAGACATACAATCTCTCTTCCCAATCCGTTCTAACTTCCTCTGATTGATCCTTATAGTTATCATGCAATATTTTGTATGCTTTACTAATTATTCCCTGTTTAAAAGTAGTTTCTGTTGTAGATTATACTAAAAACTTTACCAGTGCTGGTCTTTGACTTAGGATACCACTATTTCTATCTCTTTGCGTATACTCTGATATCAGTGCTTGATAGGGAAGTCAATCTCTGTCCTGCAGTCCAAATAAATTTTTGGCCTCTTCCCATTCTATTACCTTTATAATTTTTTTGCTCCCAATACCTTGGTTCTTTTACTAGTTTTCCTCCAATAAATTCCAGCCCCCTTTTGCTTATTGTCTGTATCCCTAATTGCAGTCATGCCTATTGGCAGAATCTCCCTTCTCCATTCCCGTGTTGGCTTAGTTCTTAGAATACTTTCTACTACTTTATGAATATAATATTCTGTATGGTTATTGTTATTCTCCTTAAGGATCTGCATCCAAAATCCCAGTCTCTTCTTGTTTCTTGAGCTTCTCCCTTGTTTCATTATCATCCCTTTTCACTTTGAATTATAGCTTTCTGCTTGTACTATGGGAGCCTTAAATGTGTAGCTCTGAAATACCACTTCAAATTGGGTAATCCCAAACCACCTTGTTCTATTACAAGAATCTGCTTATTCTGTTTGACTCTTGCCATCTACCCCTCCCAGATAAAAATCTTCAGCTCTTTATTAATTGCTATCCACAACTTCTCTGGTTGATAAAAATATGCCTGACGTGTATAAAACTGAAGGGACTAAAAACATTTTAATTGCTTGTATCTTGCTATCCATATCCATATAACAGACATTCCAATTTCTCAGTTTTTGTATTATCTTTTTAGTCTCTTCCTACGTACCCTTAGTTGCCACACCAAAAGCATTTCAATCCATACTCCCAAGTACTTCATTTTATCACACCCCAAAAATATGGATATTACTGAACCAATTTGTGTGGGGTTACATAATTTGCAGCTATTGCCTTTGTTTTAGCTTGATTAATTTTGTATCCAGAAAAGATCTGAAACTACCTTAAAATGTTCCATAACACTTAAATGTCCTTTTCTGGTTTTATCAGGTATAAAATAATATCACCTGCAAATACAGCCAGGTTGTATTGACTACCATACCAATTATATCCTTGAATTTCTGTGTGTCTTATTTTGCCAATGGTTCTAAATATAGTACAAATAACAAAGAGGAAACAGGACACCCCTGCCTGGTTTCTCTGCTCAAACAAAAATTACTAGAGAGGAACCCACCCACTTTAATTTTTGCCTCCAATCCATCATATATCCTCCTACTCACCCATATCATTTTAAAAGGGAATGCACATGCTTCCATTGCCCTGCTCATAAACTCCCAGCTTACTCTAGCAAATGATTTCCCTGTATCAAGACCCATCAACAACAGTGGCATTTTCTTACATTCAGCTTCACTCTGGATTCATCAAAGTTCTGTTAATGTTGTCAAATGTTTACCACCCCAAGACAAAACTACATAGATCCATGTCTATCAATTTTGGCATCACATTTGCCATTCTTTAAGGCATTAAAGACATAAACACTTTATAATTATAGTTTAGGATAGAAATGGACCAGTATGAAGCTGGATCTGATAGGGCTTTTCCCTCTTTAGTTATTACAGCCACCACCGCTTTCTTTATCAGTTTTTCCCTCCTAGCTTCCAAACTTCCACAGGACTACCATCTATTCCTGGGGACTTTCCTGTTGATTGGTTATACATCACCATTTTTACTCATCTCCTCCTAACCTAACTATTAGTAATTGAACCTCATCTACCTCCAACTTTGGCATGTTTAATTCTTCCATAAACATTGCCATTTGTAACTCTTCTTGATTTCCATATTTATCTGCTTTACACAGAGTTTCATAAAATTTCTGAAATATTTCTAGGATCTCTTGTTATCTTCCTTGTCATAGGCTCCCTAAGCTTGATGACAATCCTATCTACCTTCTGTTTCCTGAGTCATTGTGCTACAAGATTTTACTCTCTGGCATTATTAGCAAAAAACAGTTGCTTAACAGCAGTCTTTCTAAACTCATGCATATTATTGAGGGAATCCTTTATTTTCTGCTTAGCATTTTGTAATCACTCGTCTTCTTGTTCTGTGAGATTCCTCCTATTTTGCAATACTTTAACATTTGTCAATCCCAATAAATAATTCAAGTTGTTTCGTAACCATATCTCTCTCTCTTTTACTTCCCCCTACTTTTAAACTCCACTTTAATTTTAGCCCATTCCCTAGCTACATTTTCAGAAGAAATTTCTATCTTCTGTAATAACTCCTGAATAATTTCTACTACCCATTCCTTAGATTCCTGTCTTTTTAAACAGACATGCGAAAATGCCAGTGTCTCGTTTTTATTTCATTACCCAGTATTTTTATTTTAGTTATTATTTGCACATGATCTGAAATAGTCATTAGATGTGTAGCAAAACTTTAAAATAAATGTGCATGCTCCTGTGAAATGTAAACTCTGTCAAGCCTAGCCCAGCATTTGTATCTTGGGGAATAATACGTAAATTCACTCTGAACTCCTACTACTGAATTCACATCTTCCATGCCAAATATTTTCATAAATTTATTCAAAACTGTACCCTACTTAAATTAAAACCAGACAGTAGTGAATAGAACCACATACTGTCCCATGCATCTTACCATGGATAACCTTTCCTTTAGGTTAACCCAAGTATGTGAATGTGGCTGACAGTTTGGGATACATGTTCTTTTTAGGAGGGTAAAACGTCAATATTTGAAGATTTACATAGTTTTGTGAGTTAGTATTAAGTTAATAGGTTTTAGGGGATATTGGGGATGAGTTTTTTTGAGGGCTTTCAATAAAACAAAATGTTTTGTAAGATGTGACATAGGCTCAAATGGGTATGAAAAGAAACAACTGTATAAAAGATCAACCTACCAAACAGTGTATGCATGTAACACAAAAAACTGGAACTAGACACATAATGAAAAACCTGTTACACATAAAAGGTGAGAATAATAACTTTTTAACACAATGATGCTTTTTGTAATGTCTTTAAAGGTCAATGGTCTCACAGATAAACACAAAAAAGAAAGAGTGGTGAACTATATTAAAATGTATATATTTGAATTTGATAAAAAGAGGTTTTCAGTACAGTTATTCAGCAGAATACCTGGGACAAAGGAAAAGAGGAGTATTGCAAGAGGAGCTCCAATAATGATAGAAGAGGATAAAAAGGTAATAATGATAGCTTTATAGTAATAAGTGGCTACTGGCAAGGGAGGAGGATTATAGTGACATGTATTTATAGTCCACCTAAAACTGCTATAATGGAGATTAAGAAAATTCTGGGAGAAATAATCAGCTTTCAGCAAGGAATATTATTTATAGGTGGGGAATGAAATTTGATTTGCAGCATTGAAGATGTGCCTGGGGCCCCAAAGGGAAAATATAACAAAGGAGAGTAGATTTATGAAGAAAATTATGAAAATATTTGGCAAGGAAGATGTGAATTCAGTACTAGAAATTTAGAGCGAATTTACATATTATTCCCCAAGATACAAAAGCAATTGGTTCCTCTGCCAGCCCTCCCCAATAAACTCCAGTCCGCTCCCACCCATCACCTGCATCTTCAGCTGCAGCTATCCCTACTCACAGAAACTCCTCCCTCCAGCCCAGTGGAAGCCCAGTTCCCAGAACAGCCTCTGCTACTTTATGAATATAATATTCTATATGATTATTGTTATTCTCCTTAAAGGTCTGCATCCAAAATCCTAGTCCCTCCCCATTTCCCGAGCCTACCCCATGCTCTACCATCATCCTCCTCCACCCTGAATTACAGATTTCTGCCTGTGCTACACACAGAAGTCCCAACTATGCAGCTCCAAAATACCCTCACAAAATTGGCAATCCCAATCTGCCCCATTCTGCTGGAAGAATCAGCTTATCTCACTTGACTTTTCCCATCTCCCCACAGACAAAATCCCTCAGCTCCTCACCAGCTCCCATCCACAACTTCTCATCTGATTGACAAAAACATGGCCAACCCACACACAAGACCAAAGGAACTAAAACACCTTAACTTCCTGTATCTTACTGTCCATATCCTTATAACAGAGCTTTCAATGTCTCAGTTTTTGCAATATCCCCTGTCCAGTCTTTTCCAACACATCCCAAGCTGCCACATCAGAATCATCCTTCATCCATACTCCTAAATACTTCACCCCATCATGTCCCCACAATTATGGATACCGCTGAACAAACTCTCATGCGGGTACATAATTCATTGCTACTCCCTTGCTTTAGCCTCATAAATCTTGTATCCAGAAAAGACCTGAAACTGTCACAAAATGTTCCACAACACTACCGCGTGCCCCTCTGATTCCATCAGACACAAAATATCATCTTGAAAAACAACCAGCCCCTCGACCACCATACCAACCACATCCTTGAACCTCCGAGCCCACTGCTTTCCCCACCAATAGTTCTAAACATAATAATAAAGGGGAAAGAGAACACCCCTGCCTGGTTCCTCTGCTCAAGCAGAAATTATCAGAGAGAAACCTGAGAAACTTTAATTTTTGCCTTTGATCCCTTACATGTCCTCCGAATCAATCCCCATAATGCAAATGCTGCTTCCACTGCCCCACTCACAAAGTCCTAGCTCACTACATCAAATGTCCTCCCTGCATCAAGACCAACCAAACAACAGCACTACCCTTCCACATTCCATCTCCATCCGGATCACCAATGCTCTGTCAATGTTGTCAAATGCTTGCCACCCCTCCACAAAGCCACACTAATCCACATCCACCAATCCCTGCCTTTCCCCTAGCCACTACAGAAACAAACACCTCATAACCAAGGTTTACTATCAAAATGGGCCTGTATGAAGCTGGATCTGATGGATCTTCACCATCCCCAGGTACCACAGCCACCACTGCTCCCTTCTAGGACATTTGCACTTCTCCTCCTCTCAAAACACTGTCAAACAAAACCTTCCATGTTCACCAAAGTTCCATTGTAACAGTTTTAGGGGGAATATAAATAAACACCAGTGTAATCCTCTTCCCTTGCCAGTAGCCTCTTAGTACTACATATCTACCATTATCATCTTTTTTTATCCTCTTCTGTCGCTATTGGAGCTACTCTACAAAGTACGTTTCTTTTCCTTTCTCCCAGATGTTCTGCTGAATAACCATCCTGAAAACTTTTCTTTATCAAATTCACATGTTCATTTCTTTCCAAATATGTCTCCTGTAGAGTAACTATTTGCACTCTACATTTTTAATATAGTTCACTACTCTATCTTTTTTGTGTACATCTGTGAGGCCATTAACATTTAAAGATAATATCAAAAGAGTCATTATGTTAAAAAGATATTATTCCCACCTTTTATTTTAACAGTTTTTTTTGTTAAGTACCTAGTTCCAGCTTTTGCGTTACATGCACACACTAATGCTTGGCGGGTTGACCTTTTATACAGTTGTTTCCTATCATATCCATTTCAGCCTATGTCACATCTTACAAAACATTTTGTTTTATTGAAAGCCCCCCTAAAAACAAATACACCCCAAAAACCTATTAACTTAATATTATATTAACACACACAAAACTATGTACATATGCACATATTGAAGTTTTATCTTCCTAATGGGAACAATTGTCCTACACTGACGGACTTGGGTTAACTTAAAAAGAATGTTATCCATGCTAAGACATATGGTGCAGCCTGTACTTCTACTACATGCTGTCTGGTTTTGTTTTATCTTTATTGCTCTCCAAGAATGAGAAAACACTTGAATGCCTTCAGAAAATATTATCTCCTAGCCATTGGAAGAAAGCTATTAAAAGAAATAAATATTCTGTTTTTATTGCTGTTTATCAGATTGTCTTCATGGAGACATGAGAATTAGATACAGAGTTGCTTATACATTTATTTATTTATTTGCTAGAGGAGAGCTTTATTCAATCTAATGTTCTTTTTTATTTATTTGCTTTCTCTTAAAATTTGTTACTAGATAAAGCTAAAAGTCTTAATCCAGTCATTCCCCTATACAATAATTAAACCAAAAAGTAAAAAGGTCACACAGACAAACCAATCAGTAAAAACTACAAGAAAAACCTAGCCAGGCTAGAGTTTTCACTGTGTGATACCTTAAACCTCCTGTTAAAGAGGACCATGGGATATATGCAAATGACCACTTAAGGACATCAAGTGTTTCAGCTATATGGCTTCTGAATGGCCGTTACTTTTTTTCTTATTCATTTTTAAGTCTTTATGGATAGCCTCAGGCCAACAAAGCCAACCATTACTAGCTGTGGACATGCAATGAGATAAAGCACATCATTTTTTCTTGTATCATACTCTTTTGAACAGATTTTTCTTCTTTTTTTAACATTGTAGTGTCTACATTTCTTACAACTGAACAAGGAGAAAGAGAAAAGAAGGAAGAAAAAACAGGGGCACCTGTTTACTTAAGTATCCCCATTACACTTGGACAAAACTGAGAAAACTTTACTTTATAGCATGCAGATATCATGCACTCTACAAATATTACTGCTGAGAACAAATGTTTATTTTGCTTACACTTAATTCTTTCCTTCCTCTTCCCCTCTTCTAAGAGTTCCTCCAAACATTAATGACATGAAGTAGGGCATATGCTTTAGAGTTCCCTACAAGTTTAACTGAGTAAAAAAAATTCCAATATTTCAGGGGTTTTCTTGTTCTGTCATGTTTCACAAATATAACTAATGCTTTATAATCCCACATTTATTTGTCAATTTTTGAGTTGCTGGTTTTATTCCTGTTTATCTCCATCTCCCAAATCCAGTCTCTGCTTCCTTTTTAATGTACTCTTTGTTCTTCTAGCCAACTCTTGTGCTTTTTTCTGTGTCTAAAGCATTTGCCATTGAAACACTGGAAAAGGATTCACTGGCACAGTCTTTCGGTCTTAATTACCAGAAGCAGAATCTCCTTTTGTTTCACAGCTCACTTTTTGTTGGACAAACTTTTATATTTTCTCCTTAGCATGTTCTGCAACAACAAATGATTTTGTCCCTCCAGGAAAGAATATTCTGATATGCAGGAAATGTGTACTAGAATTCAAAGTCATAATTAATTCATTCACTAATTCATTGGGTCCATTCCATAAGATGAATATGTCAACTAAACACCTCAAGTCAACCTTGCAATATGTGTAATATTCTGAATTGAACAGGAAGTTCAGTTCCCAGTGGGGTAAAATTAAATTTGCATAAAGCTGCCCCTAGCTACACCTCTGTATTGCTTAAATATCTCCCCTTCGTATTAGACATAGTTGACAAATATTTTCTTCATTTCTATACTTTCGACATTTCACACATCATTTTGACAGGAGATTAGTTCTTGGACACTCGTATCAAATCAGCCATACAGGGGTCAGTTTGAATATCTACAGGAAACCAACTTTTAGCAATGCCTACTTACATTTTAACAGCTTCCATCCCCTTAAATGCAAAAAAAAATTGATTGAGGGGCAATGTATTAGGCTTGCATGCATGATATCAGAGAAATAATTTTGTTCCAGGAAATGAACAAATTGATGGCAGTGTTCCTAGAAAGAGTTTACTCCACAAAACTTATTGATGAGATTTGTGAGGATATTGTGGCAAAATGGAGTACTAAACACAAACCCCTATTAGGTAATAGATCGTTTTTCATACAAAGTCATAAAAACAGAACCCTTAATACAAATTATGAATGGGCTTTAGTTATTCAAAACAACCCATGGTCAGAAGACCTTAAAAAGATTATTTGTAGGAATTGGAGTATACTGAGAACTGACAGCAACATTTCCCAAATACTGGGTGAATAACCTTGTTTTATTTACAAGACATCCCAGAATTTAAAAGGGACCTTGGAGAACAACATAGACAAATATTATGTCAACAAAATAAAGGTAGGGGCACCAGAAAATGTAAACATTGTAACTTTTGTCCCTATATTTTTGAAGAAAAACATATTAAGATAGGCAAGATTCTGGTACTGTAGCCAGACTACAAGATGGGAATTCTTAGTCCAAAAGTATAGTTTATTTGGTAAAATGTTCCATCTGTCCCAGTTTTTATATTTGGAAGATGGAAAGGAGACTTAAACATCTGGGAGGTGGTACAAAAGGTTAAGACTGCTAGCTGAAGCTCCTGTAGTACAGGGTTTAGTTCCCTTAATGTACATTTTAGGTTCATAGGTTCATAGGTTCATACTAGGCTATCTGCCCTAGGGCATTTATAAGCCTAGCCAGAGTGTGTTTGGCTTTCGCCACCCATTTTAAATTAATTTTGCTATGCCTTTTTTTGAGGTTAGTATACTGTGCCTCTGTCTAACAGTGACACAGAAGTGATAGCCGGGGTAAACCTACGATCTCCCATCCACTCATCAAGATTCGTCTTGAAGAGAGTCAATGTGGGACTCTGCCTAACCTGGACTGGGATTTTATTCCAGAGTGAAGGGAGCTTCTGGGTTTTGAATCTGTCCCTCCAGCATGTCCTATTTATTTCAGTGCTTCATAGGTTCATAGGTTCATAGGTTTATACTAGGCTATCTGCCCTAAGGCATTTATAAGCCTAGCCCAAATTTTTGTGGCTTACGCCACCCCTTATATGAAAAAATACTGTGCCCATTAGTTTGTTGTGCCTCTGTCCAGCAGTGACACAGATATGATTCCCGGGGTAAACCTACGATCTCCCATCCACAGGTCTAGATTTCTCTTGAACAGAGTCAGCGAGGTGCTCTGCCTCACATGGACCGGGATTTTATTCCACAGCATAGGGAGTCTCTGAGTGATAAATCTATCCCTCCAGCACGTCCTATTTATAGCCGTGCTAAGGTTTAAGTCGCTTGCTCTAGTGGTTTTGGTGGATTTGGATTTTTGAGGTGGAGCATGTCCATTAATTCCGGGTTGGACATGGCCTTGTATGTCAGGCACATGTCACCTCTGAGCAGGCGGTATGCGACTGAATAGAGCTGGAGTTTCTTCAATCTGGCAGCATATGACAGATTTTGGAGTCCTTTATCCTTTTGGTGAGGAACTTTGGGGTCTCTCCAATTGCTGCAGATGTCGGGTGAGATACATCCCGAATGGGGCATTGTACTCGATCATTGGTCTGATAAGTGAAGAGTACAGGGAACAATGACCTCACTAGATCTGGATGTGAATCCTTCATGATCAGGTGGGCAATGTAGAAGGTCTTTCTAACCACTTTAGCAATGTGAGTGTCAAAGAAAGGCCACTGTCAACCTGGGTCCCCAGGTCCCTGATAACCTCTTCTGTGCTTAGTGGATTGCCACCTATATGGTAGCTTGGGGTTACCTTGTTTTTCCGAAGGGTATGACTATACATTTTTTGGCGTTTAACTTCAGGCCATGGCTCTGGCACCAGCTATCTGTTTCCGTGAGTCCCTTCTGAAGGATATCCGTGTCCGATGCACTTTCCACTATGGCGCCCAGTTTGCAGTCGTCTGCAAACTTTGTCAGCCAAAGTCCTCCCATGTTGGCCTGTACTTCTGAGAAGTAGATGCCAAACAATAGGGGGCCAAGGACCGAGCCCTGTGGGACACCACTTGTGACCGGCTTGGAGTCTGACACAGCGCCAGCAACTCTAACCCTGTGGGTTCTGTCCTTAAGCCGAGGTTCAAGTCTCTCGAGCGCGTAGCTCGATGGGATTTGGATTTTCTGAGGTGCAGCATGTCCATTAATTCCGGGTTGGACATGGCTTTATAAGTCAGGCACAGATCGCCTCTGAGCAGGCGGTATGCCACTGAGTAGAGTTGGAGTTTCTTTAACCGGGCAGCATATGGCATCTGTTTGAGCCCTTTGATCCTCTTGGTGAGGTACTTTTGGGGTCTTTCCAGTTGCTGCAGGTGTCTGGTAAGGTACATCCCAAAAGGGGCATTGTACTCAATTATGGGCCTGATGAGGGATGAGTAAAGAGGTGCGATGACCTCCCCTGATCTAGATGTGAATCCCTTCATGATTAGGTGGGCTATATAAAATGTTTTTCTAACCACTTTGGCCACGTGGTTGTCAAATGAGAGATTGCTATCAACTTGGGTCCCCAGGTCCCTAATGACTTCTTCTGTACTTAATGGATTACCACCTATGTGGTAATTTGTGGCACTTTGTTTTGCCAAAGGGGATGACTATACACTTTTGGCGTTTAGCTTGAGGCCATGGCTCTGGCACCAGTTGTCTGTTTCTATGAGGCCCTTTTGGAGGATGCTTGTGTCGGCTGGAGAGTTGATTATGGCCCAGTTTGCAGTCATCTGCGAACTTGGTCAGCCACAGTCCTTCCGTGTTAGCCTGTACCGAGAAATATATACCGAACAGGAGAGGTCCCAGGACTGAGCCTTGTGGGGCGCCACTTGTAACTGGTTTGGTGTCTGACATGGCTCCAGCAATTCTAACCATGTGGGTTCTGTCCTTGAGCCAGTTTGCAACCCATCTAGTGACATAGGGGTTTATATTTAAGCTGGTGAGCTTATCTATAATGCCCAAGTGGGGTATTGTATCGAAGGCTTTTGCGAGGTCCAGGTAGGCTGTGTGGACCACCTTCCCCTCGTCAATGGCCTTGGTGACTGTTTCAAAGAAATCGACCAGGTTTAAGAGGCAGGATCTGCCCTTAACAAAGCCAAACTGGGTAGGATCCAGTGTCTGTAGGTCCCCAATATCTTTATTTATGAGGTCCATGATGATCCTTTCCATGGCTTTGCAGACCAAGGTAGTCAGGCTTATGGGGCGATAGTTTCCAGGATCTGTTGAGGCACCACCTTTGTGGAGAGGGACCACTGTTGCTGTACACCACTCTTTGGGTACATATCCTGTAGTAAGGCTAAGATTGAACAGTAGTTTTATGTTTGGGTTTAGCTCTTCTTGGAGTTCATGTAGGGCGCAGCCGGGACACCATCTGGTCCCATTGATGCTGTGTTTTTTGCTTTGGAGAGGGCGGCTCTTACCTGAGCATCTGAGATGTCAGGGGGGCAGCACTCTGTTGGGATAGATATTTGCCCTTTTGGTGGGGAGAGGGTCGAGAAGTTTGCACTGAACCTGTCAGCTAGGATGTTGGCAATGTCTGTGGGCTCGGTGTATTTTTTGTCATTTTGGACTAATTCTGAGCATATCTGGGAATTCCCACCCAGGTTCCTAACATAACTAAAGAAAGCCTTGCGATTATCCTTAGTGTCCTGTGCAATTTTTCTCTCGAAGCTGGCCTTAGACGATTTTATGAGTGCCCGTAGTTTTTTGCTAATACTGATCAGAGATGCCTTCCCTTTTTGGGATTTTGCATGTAGTAGCTTCCTCCTTCTATTGTATAGTTTGTTTATGGCTGGGGTCCACCAGACAGGACGTCTGCCTTTGGAGGATTGGGTCTTGGTTTTATTTGGGATTGCATGATCCATGCATTCCTGAAGGTGTTCATAGAATGCGTTTATAAAGGATTCTGCGGTCTGGGCCGTATTTTCCACAGGCCCGGGGGCTTTGAAGGATTTCGCCTCGGTTTTGAGGCGTGTGAAATTTGCTTGAGAAGTTTTTCACTGTGGTTTTCTGGGCAGGGGGTGGGGTCGGGATGTGAATATCCAGTGAGATTAGTTTATGGTCTGATCTTACCAGTGAGGGATACACTTCTGGTCTGGAGCATAGTGTCCCCATGTTGGTGATGATCAGGTCCAGTATGTTTTCCCCTCTTGTGGGAGTGGTAACAAGTTGTTCCATAGCATTTGAGTTTATAAATTCTAGGAACCTTTGGGCTAGGGTGTTGGAGCTAGAGTAATGCTCCCAGTCTATGTTTGGGTAGTTGAAGTCGCCCAATATAATGGTGTTTGGAGAGACCTTCATATTTTCCAGTATTCTCAGGAAGGCCAAGTGGGGTTCCTGTGTTTGGGAGGGTGGTCTGTAGCAGGCTATAAACTGGAAGGCAGTTTTACCCACAGTTAGTTGCACATGGATAGTCTCTGATGCTTCTTGCTGTGCCACCAACCTGGAGGTGTGGGTATCTTTGACGAATATTGATACTCCCCCTCCTTTTGTGGTTCGGTGCAAGTTTTGGGGCCGAAAAGCATGGTATGAGGTATAACCTGGTAGTGCTGGGGTGCTCTCGGGAGCCTTGAACCAGGTTTCTGTTACTGCACAGATATCGATGTTCTCCATGCTAAGGAGAGTTTTGAGTGCGTGCATCTTGAGGTTTAGACTTCTGGCGTTGAGTAGCATTACTCTTAGTTTCTTATCCCTTGTGATACCTATGGAGGTGGGTTTGTCTTTTGAGCCTTGCCTAAAAAAGGCACTATGGGGGTAGCAAGAGCCTTTGCCAATATCCGAAAGCCCAGGGGTGACAGGTGCAAGCCGTCCCTAGAGAAGCATCGTGGCTTGTCGAGCATGTCATCCCAGGCTGACAGGCATTGGATCCCCTTTGAATGACACCAACACTTAAGCCAATTGTTGAAATTGATCATCTTGTCTTCATATTGTAGCATCATTCTTGGTGAGGGTAAGATGCTACTCAAGGTCAGGGTCATACTGGCCTGGGCTACATGCTCAGAGAGCTCTTCTATGTCTCTTTTCATGTAGTCCAGGGAGTGCGTCTCAGGTCATTCACACCAGCATGGACAATGACTGAGTCATATTTGTACTTGCCTTGGAGTGACCTGAGTGCTTGTGTTATGTGGCGGATCCCAGTGCCCGACAGGCAGCTCACCGTGACCTTCTCCTTGTTCAGCCTGGTGAGCGGGACGTCAGTGTGCCTGACAATAGAGTCACCTATTACAAGTGTATCAGGTATGTTGTTTAGCCTTAAGGGCTGTGACTGTTCGGCACACTGGCTTTGTGAGCTATGTGTTGCACATGTTTTGTTTTGGGGTAGTGGTTGCTTGGGTGTCTGCTTTGGAGGTTGGTATAATGGTAAAGGTGTTTACCTTAGAGACACAAGGTACAGGGCTTGGTTCTTACATGGGGTAACTGGCTAGGCTTAAAATGTCCCACAAAGGCAGTTAGCCTAGTACTAGTCTATGAAGCTGAAAAGAAGAATTTATGAACATACACATGACATTTCTAAATGTGATAATAATGCTCTTTTCAAACACAGAGAGAAATGTAGTTTTTGAAAAGTTTATGTTTTGTATTGTAGAGAAAATTAAGAAACTCCCTAGGGGTGGCAATTGGGAGACAAACCTGGAATATAGGGAACTATTTTGGCAAACTAGGTTGAATGCCACAGATCCCCCAGAAATGAATGAGAATGTCTCAATCACCTCTGTTCTGAAAATGAAAACAGCAAAATTTTGACACAGATGTATTTTAAATGTGGGGATATTTAATATTCATTTTCTATGTCCCTCTGATACATCATGACTATTGGAAATCAAATGCCATTCCCCCCAATAAATAATATTCCTTGCTGAAAGCTGATTATTTCTCCCAACATTTTCTTAAGATTCATAATATCAGTTTTTGGTGGAATATACATACATGCCATTGTATCTCTCCTCCAGTGGCAATAGTCCCTTTTTACCACAAATATATCATTTTTGTAATTTTCCCCCTCATCTATCATCATTGGAGCCCCTCTAGCAATTAGCATAATAACTCTGCTTTTTCTGTGTCCCTGATACTCTGCTGAATATCCATTCTGAAATTCTCTCTTTGTCAAATTTACATGCTCATTTCTTTCCAAATGTGTCTCTTGCAACATTGCAACTTGCACTCTGCATTTCTTAATATAATTCAATAATCTTTCCTTTTTTCTATACACATAAGACAATTTGCATTCCAGGATAATATGGACAGCATAGCCATCATGATAAAAAGCTATTGTTCCCACCTATTTTATGTAACATTTTTTGAATGTGTATTTCCAGATTTTGTTACATGCATAAACCAAAGTTTGACAGGCTGACATACCTCTCAACCTGGAAACATCAAAAATCTGGACAAGGCCCATGAAAAATAGGTACAAATCTGTACGCTGATTAACATCTAATTTGCATATATAATTATTTAACCCCACCCCAATGGAATTGTGGGATACCAACTTTCAAACGCACACTGAAGAACAGACAACCAAAATATGGCACCAGAGTTCCCCTGCAGCCATTCCAATGTTCCATTACTTGGCTATTTCACCCCATTTACCATAAACACTAATGTGTGCATACTGCATTAATTCTACAATGATTATTTGGATTTTATTTTTACATTTTGCAGCACAATAATGCACAAACACTAACAAACATCTGATAAACAAAGCAATACTGTCTCACCATGAAAATAGACTTGGCATTAAAACTTCTCTGCCCTTGAAAGTCACATTAATTGAAACAGCATTGAAACCCACACCACATCCAAAGAAAATATATCTGGCCAGTGGTGGATAAAGAATACATCATTTTGACAGGAGATTAGTTCTTGGACACTCGTATCAAATCAGCCATACAGGGGTCAGTTTGAATATCTACAGGAAACCAACTTTTAGCAATGCCTACTTACATTTTAACAGCTTCCATCCCCTTAAATGCAAAAAAAAATTGATTGAGGGGCAATGTATTAGGCTTGCATGCATGATATCAGAGAAATAATTTTGTTCCAGGAAATGAACAAATTGATGGCAGTGTTCCTAGAAAGAGTTTACTCCACAAAACTTATTGATGAGATTTGTGAGGATATTGTGGCAAAATGGAGTACTAAACACAAACCCCTATTAGGTAATAGATCGTTTTTCATACAAAGTCATAAAAACAGAACCCTTAATACAAATTATGAATGGGCTTTAGTTATTCAAAACAACCCATGGTCAGAAGACCTTAAAAAGATTATTTGTAGGAATTGGAGTATACTGAGAACTGACAGCAACATTTCCCAAATACTGGGTGAATAACCTTGTTTTATTTACAAGACATCCCAGAATTTAAAAGGGACCTTGGAGAACAACATAGACAAATATTATGTCAACAAAATAAAGGTAGGGGCACCAGAAAATGTAAACATTGTAACTTTTGTCCCTATATTTTTGAAGAAAAACATATTAAGATAGGCAAGATTCTGGTACTGTAGCCAGACTACAAGATGGGAATTCTTAGTCCAAAAGTATAGTTTATTTGGTAAAATGTTCCATCTGTCCCAGTTTTTATATTTGGAAGATGGAAAGGAGACTTAAACATCTGGGAGGTGGTACAAAGGTTAAGACTGCTAGCTGAAGCTCCTGTAGTACAGGGTTTAGTTCCCTTAATGTACATTTTAGGTTCATAGGTTCATAGGTTCATACTAGGCTATCTGCCCTAGGGCATTTATAAGCCTAGCCAGAGTGTGTTTGGCTTTGCCACCCATTTTAAATTAATTTTGCTATGCCTTTTTTTGAGGTTAGTATACTGTGCCTCTGTCTAACAGTGACACAGAAGTGATAGCCGGGGTAAACCTACGATCTCCCATCCACTCATCAAGATTCGTCTTGAAGAGAGTCAATGTGGGACTCTGCCTAACCTGGACTGGGATTTTATTCCAGAGTGAAGGGAGCTTCTGGGTTTTGAATCTGTCCCTCCAGCATGTCCTATTTATTTCAGTGCTTCATAGGTTCATAGGTTCATAGGTTTATACTAGGCTATCTGCCCTAAGGCATTTATAAGCCTAGCCCAAATTTTTGTGGCTTACGCCACCCTTATATGAAAAAATACTGTGCCCATTAGTTTGTTGTGCCTCTGTCCAGCAGTGACACAGATATGATTCCGGGTAAACCTACGATCTCCCATCCACAGGTCTAGATTTCTCTTGAACAGAGTCAGCGAGGTGCTCTGCCTCACATGGACCGGGATTTTATTCCACAGCATAGGGAGTCTCTGAGTGATAAATCTATCCCTCCAGCACGTCCTATTTATAGCCGTGCTAAGGTTTAAGTCGCTTGCTCTAGTGGTTTTGGTGGATTTGGATTTTTGAGGTGGAGCATGTCCATTAATTCGGGTTGGACATGGCCTTGTATGTCAGGCACATGTCACCTCTGAGCAGACGGTATGCGACTGAATAGAGCTGGAGTTTCTTCAATCTGGCAGCATATGACAGATTTTGGAGTCCTTTATCCTTTTGGTGAGGAACTTTTGGGGTCTCTCCAATTGCTGCAGATGTCGGGTGAGATACATCCCGAATGGGGCATTGTACTCGATCATTGGTCTGATAAGTGAAGAGTACAGGGAACAATGACCTCACTAGATCTGGATGTGAATCCCTTCATGATCAGGTGGGCAATGTAGAAGGTCTTTCTAACCACTTTAGCAATGTGAGTGTCAAAGAAAGGCCACTGTCAACCTGGGTCCCCAGGTCCCTGATAACCTCTTCTGTGCTTAGTGGATTGCCACCTATATGGTAGCTTGGGGTTACCTTGTTTTTCCCGAAGGGTATGACTATACATTTTTTGGCGTTTAACTTCAGGCCATGGCTCTGGCACCAGCTATCTGTTTCCGTGAGTCCCTTCTGAAGGATATCCGTGTCCGATGCACTTTCCACTATGGCCAGTTTGCAGTCGTCTGCAAACTTTGTCAGCCAAAGTCCTCCCATGTTGGCCTGTACTTCTGAGAAGTAGATGCCAAACAATAGGGGCCAAGGACCGAGCCCTGTGGGACACCACTTGTGACCGGCTTGGAGTCTGACACAGCGCCAGCAACTCTAACCCTGTGGGTTCTGTCCTTAAGCCGAGGTTCAAGTCTCTCGAGCGCGTAGCTCGATGGGATTTGGATTTTCTGAGGTGCAGCATGTCCATTAATTCCGGGTTGGACATGGCTTTATAAGTCAGGCACAGATCGCCTCTGAGCAGGCGGTATGCCACTGAGTAGAGTTGGAGTTTCTTTAACCGGGCAGCATATGGCATCTGTTTGAGCCCTTTGATCCTCTTGGTGAGGTACTTTTGGGGTCTTTCCAGTTGCTGCAGGTGTCTGGTAAGGTACATCCCAAAAGGGGCATTGTACTCAATTATGGGCCTGATGAGGGATGAGTAAAGAGGCACGATGACCTCCCTGATCTAGATGTGAATCCCTTCATGATTAGGTGGGCTATATAAAATGTTTTCTAACCACTTTGGCCACGTGGTTGTCAAATGAGAGATTGCTATCAACTTGGGTCCCCAGGTCCCTAATGACTTCTTCTGTACTTAATGGATTACCACCTATGTGGTAATTTGTGGGCACTTTGTTTTGCCAAAGGGGATGACTATACACTTTTGGCGTTTAGCTTGAGGCCATGGCTCTGGCACCAGTTGTCTGTTTCTATGAGGCCCTTTTGGAGGATGCTTGTGTCGGCTGGAGAGTTGATTATGGCGCCCAGTTTGCAGTCATCTGCGAACTTGGTCAGCCACAGTCCTTCCGTGTTAGCCTGTACCGAGAAATATATACCGAACAAGAGAGGTCCCAGGACTGAGCCTTGTGGGACGCCACTTGTAACTGGTTTGGTGTCTGACATGGCTCCAGCAATTCTAACCATGTGGGTTCTGTCCTTGAGCCAGTTTGCAACCCATCTAGTGACATAGGGGTTTATATTTAAGCTGGTGAGCTTATCTATAATGCCCAAGTGGGGTATTGTATCGAAGGCTTTTGCGAGGTCCAGGTAGGCTGTGTGGACCACCTTCCCCTCGTCAATGGCCTTGGTGACTGTTTCAAAGAAATCGACCAGGTTTAAGAGGCAGGATCTGCCCTTAACAAAGCCAAACTGGGTAGGATCCAGTGTCTGTAGGTCCCCAATATCTTTATTTATGAGGTCCATGATGATCCTTTCCATGGCTTTGCAGACCAAGGTAGTCAGGCTTATGGGGCGATAGTTTCCAGGATCTGTTGAGGCACCACCTTTGTGGAGAGGGACCACTGTTGCTGTACACCACTCTTTGGGTACATATCCTGTAGTAAGGCTAAGATTGAACAGTAGTTTTATGTTTGGGTTTAGCTCTTCTTGGAGTTCATGTAGGACGCAGCCCGGGACACCATCTGGTCCCATTGATGCTGTGTTTTTTGCTTTGGAGAGGGCGGCTCTTACCTGAGCATCTGAGATGTCAGGGGCAGCACTCTGTTGGGATAGATATTTGCCCTTTGGTGGGGAAGGTCGAAGTTTGCACTGAACCTGTCAGCTAGGATGTTGGCAATGTCTGTGGGCTCGGTGTATTTTTTGTCATTTTGGACTAATTCTGAGCATATCTGGGAATTCCCACCCAGGTTCCTAACATAACTAAAGAAAGCCTTGCGATTATCCTTAGTGTCCTGTGCAATTTTTCTCTCGAAGCTGGCCTTAGACGATTTTATGAGTGCCCGTAGTTTTTTGCTAATACTGATCAGAGATGCCTTCCCTTTTTGGGATTTTGCATGTAGTAGCTTCCTCCTTCTATTGTATAGTTTGTTTATGGCTGGGGTCCACCAGACAGGGCGTCTGCCTTTGGAGGATTGGGTCTTGGTTTTATTTGGGATTGCATGATCCATGCATTCCTGAAGGTGTTCATAGAATGCGTTTATAAAGGATTCTGCGGTCTGGGCCGTATTTTCCACAGGCCGGGGCTTTGAAGGATTTCGCCTCGGTTTTGAGGCGTGTGAAATTGCTTTAGAGAAGTTTTTCACTGTGGTTTTCTGGGCAGGGGTGGGGTCGGGATGTGAATATCCAGTGAGATTAGTTTATGGTCTGATCTTACCAGTGAGGGATACACTTCTGGTCTGGAGCATAGTGTCCCCATGTTGGTGATGATCAGGTCCAGTATGTTTTCCCCTCTTGTGGGAGTGGTAACAAGTTGTTCCATAGCATTTGAGTTTATAAATTCTAGGAACCTTTGGGCTAGGGTGTTGGAGCTAGAGTAATGCTCCCAGTCTATGTTTGGGTAGTTGAAGTCGCCCAATATAATGGTGTTTGGAGAGACCTTCATATTTTCCAGTATTCTCAGGAAGGCCAAGTGGGGTTCCTGTGTTTGGGAGGGTGGTCTGTAGCAGGCTATAAACTGGAAGGCAGTTTTACCCACAGTTAGTTGCACATGGATAGTCTCTGATGCTTCTTGCTGTGCCACCAACCTGGAGGTGTGGGTATCTTTGACTAATATTGATACTCCCCTCCTTTTGTGGTTCGGTGCAAGTTTTGGGGCGAAAAGCATGGTATGAGGTATAACCTGGTAGTGCTGGGGTGCTCTCGGAGCCTTGAACCAGGTTTCTGTTACTGCACAGATATCGATGTTCTCCATGCTAAGGAGAGTTTTGAGTGCGTGCATCTTGAGGTTTAGACTTCTGGCGTTGAGTAGCATTACTCTTAGTTTCTTATCCCTTGTGATACCTATGGAGGTGGGTTTGTCTTTTGAGCCTTGCCTAAAAAGGCACTATGGGGTAGCAAGAGCCTTTGCCAATATCCAAAGCCCAGGGGTGACAGGTGCAAGCCGTCCCTAGAGAAGCATCGTGGCTTGTCGAGCATGTCATCCCAGGCTGACAGGCATTGGATCCCCTTTGAATGACACCAACACTTAAGCCAATTGTTGAAATTGATCATCTTGTCTTCATATTGTAGCATCATTCTTGGTGAGGGTAAGATGCTACTCAAGGTCAGGGTCATACTGGCCTGGGCTACATGCTCAGAGAGCTCTTCTATGTCTCTTTTCATGTAGTCCAGGGAGTGCGTCTCAGGTCATTCACACCAGCATGGACAATGACTGAGTCATATTTGTACTTGCCTTGGAGTGACCTGAGTGCTTGTGTTATGTGGCGGATCCCAGTGCCCGACAGGCAGCTCACCGTGACCTTCTCCTTGTTCAGCCTGGTGAGCGGGACGTCAGTGTGCCTGACAATAGAGTCACCTATTACAAGTGTATCAGGTATGTTGTTTAGCCTTAAGGGCTGTGACTGTTCGGCACACTGGCTTTGTGAGCTATGTGTTGCACATGTTTTGTTTTGGGGTAGTGGTTGCTTGGGTGTCTGCTTTGGAGGTTGGTATAATGGTAAAGGTGTTTACCTTAGAGACACAAGGTACAGGGCTTGGTTCTTACATGGGGTAACTGGCTAGGCTTAAAATGTCCCACAAAGGCAGTTAGCCTAGTACTAGTCTATGAAGCTGAAAAGAAGAATTTATGAACATACACATGACATTTCTACGAAATGTGATAATAATGCTCTTTTCAAACACAGAGAGAAATGTAGTTTTTTGAAAAGTTTATGTTTTGTATTGTAGAGAAAATTAAGAAACTCCCTAGGGGTGGCAATTGGGAGACAAACCTGGAATATAGGGAACTATTTTGGCAAACTAGGTTGAATGCCACAGATCCCCCAGAAATGAATGAGAATGTCTCAATCACCTCTGTTCTGAAAATGAAAACAGCAAAATTTTGACACAGATGTATTTTAAATGTGGGGATATTTAATATTCATTTTCTATGTCCCTCTGATACATCATGACTATTGGAAATCAAATGCCATTCCCCCCAATAAATAATATTCCTTGCTGAAAGCTGATTATTTCTCCCAACATTTTCTTAAGATTCATAATATCAGTTTTTGGTGGAATATACATACATGCCATTGTATCTCTCCTCCAGTGGCAATAGTCCCTTTTTACCACAAATATATCATTTTTGTAATTTTCCCCCTCATCTATCATCATTGGAGCCCCTCTAGCAATTAGCATAATAACTCTGCTTTTTCTGTGTCCCTGATACTCTGCTGAATATCCATTCTGAAATTCTCTCTTTGTCAAATTTACATGCTCATTTCTTTCCAAATGTGTCTCTTGCAACATTGCAACTTGCACTCTGCATTTCTTAATATAATTCAATAATCTTTCCTTTTTTCTATACACATAAGACAATTTGCATTCCAGGATAATATGGACAGCATAGCCATCATGATAAAAAGCTATTGTTCCCACCTATTTTATGTAACATTTTTTGAATGTGTATTTCCAGATTTTGTTACATGCATAAACCAAAGTTTGACAGGCTGACATACCTCTCAACCTGGAAACATCAAAAATCTGGACAAGGCCCATGAAAAATAGGTACAAATCTGTACGCTGATTAACATCTAATTTGCATATATAATTATTTAACCCCACCCCAATGGAATTGTGGGATACCAACTTTCAAACGCACACTGAAGAACAGACAACCAAAATATGGCACCAGAGTTCCCCTGCAGCCATTCCAATGTTCCATTACTTGGCTATTTCACCCCATTTACCATAAACACTAATGTGTGCATACTGCATTAATTCTACAATGATTATTTGGATTTTATTTTTACATTTTGCAGCACAATAATGCACAAACACTAACAAACATCTGATAAACAAAGCAATACTGTCTCACCATGAAAATAGACTTGGCATTAAAACTTCTCTGCCCTTGAAAGTCACATTAATTGAAACAGCATTGAAACCCACACCACATCCAAAGAAAATATATCTGGCCAGTGGTGGATAAAGAATACCTTTGAGCTGTTTTCAAATCATTGGCCCCTTGCACACAAAACAAGAAACATACATGTGTTCTTTTCTTTGATACACCTTCCTGACTTTATTAAGTTATATTCCTTGTATAGTACAGCACACTTGTTAGACAGAGCACATTTTAAATGTATTGTCTGAACATTTTTCCAGTAGGCTATACTGTAGACAATGAAACAAAATGCATGAACCAGTAATGACAAACGCCCAAAGAGACACACTACAATCAAAGAATCACACTGCAACTGCTTCCACAAAATAAAGTCATCTAAGCCCCAGTCCTAGTCCTTGTTCACCTATTCAGTCTCCTTAACTACTGCTCATCTCCCCCACTCAGCCCTACACTCCATTTTGCTTCCTCACTCCCGTACATCTCACATATCCATCCTTCTTCCCCTCTCCTTTCCTCCCACCAAATCCAGAATGCTCCTTCACCCTCACTCAGCTCTTCCTTACAACTTTTCTTCTTTTGTATCCTCTGTACTGTAAACAGCTGTAGTGAGACTTTGGTACAGATAAACTCTGTACGACTGAGTGTCACATTCATGTACAGTCAGTCCTATGATTTGTTTTACACAGAGAATACCTCTTTGCATCAGTTGGTTGAACCAAAAAAATGGTCCCTACAGACCAGTCTTCTACTTTGACGAACAAACAAAAATACATAAAATAAAGAAAGAAATATGCCAGATGACTACCAAAAGAAAACAAAAATGTCTGGAACAAAAACTGATGAGAGATGAACTAAAGAGCAAGTAGATAATACAAGTAAAAGATGTTAGAGATAGATGCCAGTTAAAAACAAAATGACTCTGTGAGAGAGGAACTAAACACTGGTAAAGCAGGTAAGGCGTGTAATAATTTGACAAGTATGTGAAATTCAACATAGTTAAAAAAACACCATCCATTGCTGTGACTGTTAACATTTAATAAAAGTTAACACATGAGGTTCATACTACTGTTCGTACCCTTACAACCTCAGCATCTTGTGTCAGCGTATCTCCATACAGAATACAGTACAGTAAGGACACCCTACATCTGCTGTCAAGTGAACATCAAGAGTATACTACAGTTCTGTTAGTGGAAACAGTATTTTTAAATTCTTTCCATCAATGTTATTTTGCATTGTTTGTTACTGTGTAATTGCACCTCTCAGTATGTGCAGCTACATTAAAAATCAAATAATGCAGGTTTTGTTTGCACTAACTCGATAACATTTCCTTCTTGTTTAAAAAGGTGTATTATATGGAAGTGAATGATAAAATAATTTGGAAAAAAAGACAAACAGTTTGAACTTCTAAATTCTATGATCCAAAAACAAAATGTTGATATAGACTATTTAGAAAAAAGTTTAAATGTCATACAAGGAAGACTGGGGGAGCAAGAAAATCATGATGCTTTTTTGCTAAAACTAAATAACTGGCTACAGGATAAGGTAGATAACCTAGCAAACTAGGAAAAAAGAAATAATGTGAGAATATTTGGTGTGCCTCAGAAAATCGAAGGATAAAATACGATTACTTTCCTCACCACTTAGATTCCAAAAGTGTTAAACCTTCAGGAGGTAATATGCTATATAGACAGCCCATAGACGTCTCACAAACCTTCAGATAAGGAAGGAGTCCTTCCAAGGCCTATAATTAGCAAATTCATCTCACATCTAAATAAAGAGCTTGTTAGAACTCTTTGGGAAAACCACCTCTGGAAGTTGGTAGTTCTGTAATGACTTGACATTGCTGTATTTTTAATTCAGAGTTTTAAAGGTTTGTATTGATATTGGAATGCTGCTACAATCTTCTTGGTTTGTTCTGCATTTAGTGTTATGGCTGGAGAGGGTCTGTCACAGGACACTTTACTTTATCTCACCACACACCAAATTGCTAAGGATTTAACCATTCTCACTCAACAGATTGCTTCTGCTGTTTCTGGAGCCATTTTTGATGGATATTTGACTGTAAGCCAGGTGGGCTTACAGACATCGACAGGCCACATTGCTTCTGGTTTTGCTGCCTTTGCACCATGAGAAACCTTTCTTAACTTTCTTGGAGGTAACAGCAGCTCCAATCTGGATGGTAATAGAGTTTCACCATCATTCAGCTTGCTGGATTTAGTGCTTAAAGATGTGGCAAACCCCTTTTCTGCTTGCATTAATGGTGGAAGCAATGCAAGTAGCAGCTAGTTTATTAGTACAAACAGTGACTTTGTTATGTGCAAAAATTACATTTACAAGTTGGAGCATTGCACTAATAAGATCATTTCTTTGCAATATGAGAGTCTTTATTTAGAAGAAAATATTGCTCATTCAATTGTTCCACAAGATTTAAGGGTTTTTAAATTTCCTAACGGTGTTAAACAAGGGGATCCCCTTTACACTGAATCGGTTTCCCTATTTAACAATACTGGACTAGCACTAATGACAACTTTGGTTAAGTATTTTAAAGATGAAATTGGAAGTTATAGAACTCGGAATAACTTGATGCTAAAATTAAAAGTTCAAACCGTTTTCTCACAGTACATTGTATTCTGGTATTGCAGCCAAAGCTGATCATTTAAGATCATCTATAATACAGAAAACAGGGTAAGCTTAGAAGGGATTTTGCAGCTTATTCTGGAGGGACAGCCTTAAAAAAACTGTTTTGTCTATACAACAGAGTGGGGGTAGCAAAAACATTGCCAAGTTAGTTGTGGCTTGTGACACTGCAACTTCGGATGGGGGTCTGTCTGATGCTTCTCTTAATGTTGCTCTCTGCCACCAGATCCTTTTTTAGTGCACCCTCCGGGGCAAATAAAGACACTAAAGTGGTCAGCCAAAAAACAAATGAAAGACAAAGGGAGTACATGGCTCATGTTGACTCATCACACACACACGCGCACCTTACCTGAACTTGTCCATTCCGCTCGGCGCTCGCATAATAATCCATTTATAAGTGTGTCCTTCTCGCAGGCAGCCAGATCCATTTAGAAAAGCAGTCGTTGACTCGTTACTTTCTTCCCGCTCGCGCGCATTCAAAAACATACTGGCAATGCATGCACGACGTACGCGAGTGCTGAATTCCGACAGGCTGATGGAGCTGACGTCATCGCGCATGCGCGGTGACGTCAGCAACATGCAGGACAAAAAATAATTAAAAAAATACGCCAGGAAAATCGGAAATGAAGGGGTGCCACTCGGGAATCGTGGCACCCCATTTTTTGACCCCAAAACTCGGCAAAAAACGGATAATTCGGGACGGTTGGGAGGTATGCAGGCTGATCATTTGTACAGCTGTTTCTTCTCATCTCCATTTGAACCTATTTTTCAAAACTTTTTGTTTTAATGAAAACCCTAAAACAAAAAACTAAATACAAAACATGCCCATCCCCTATTAACTTGGAACAAATACACAAAACTATGTATATCTTTAAAAGATTAACTTTAACCCTCCAGAAGAGAACAACTGCCCCAAACTGATGGCTGCAGCTATAGACATTATCTAATCTAAAATTAAGGTAGTGCATGTGCTCCCACTTACACCGATTGCTATCTGTTATTTTCTTACCTCTCTTCTCCTCCAATGTGAAAAAACAGCTTGCGTGCTTTCATAAAATATTAACTTTTAGCCCTTAGAAAAACTGCAGTGGTTATCTTTAAGTACATTTAAATTGTACACTGTTCTGTTAACTACATTACAATATTAAGGCTGCTAGGGAACTTGTTACCTCTTATTCAGTTCCCATCATTTAAAATTAAATTTTTTTCACTGAACTGCTTGCCAGTGTAACTTTAAATCTTGCATTTCCTTCAGCAAAGAATACTCAGAATTCTCAAGATTAACTGCTTGCACCTGCAGGCAGACTGTATCCATGAAAATGTACTCAGCAATAAGTCTTTATAAATTAAACTTAGAAAAGAATGCACAACTGCCCTCAGATGCAGACATCTGAACTCCACTGAACATTTGCCTGTGGAAAACAGGCTAATATCTTTGCAATTTAAGAAGCTTAGCATTTTCTTGGCTTTCATAATTTTGTCTTATTTCTAAAGCCTACATGCTTACAAAAACAGCTGTTTACAACTTGTCAAAAGTAGTAATCCACACGTTCACCCTAGCAAAATAAAAAAAAGGAAATATCCTAATTCTACATATAATATAATCAGTGCACTTTTATATCCCCACCGTAGCAGGCCAAGATCACAGCCTATGAACATTAAACTTGCTTTTGTCCAGTCTTTTTTCTCTTTTGTTATAATGAAAACCTATATTTCTTGCAATTAAAAAAGTACTTGTTTACTTTAATATCTTTAACACGTACGACAATCACTGAAAAGACTCCCCTGCATTTAAAATACCCCTGACTGCACACTACACAAAACTGTTTTACTGTACAGAACATGCAGTTTATGTCATGAAATGTTTTATACAAATACTAACTAATAAGAGCAAAACATTTTTACTTACAGTTAAGTTCCCCCTTTTAGTGTCCTTCTAAGCATTAATGATATAATGCCTTTTCTTACAAAACCATATTTCAGAAATGTGATAAGATGTTTTATAGACTTTCATTTATTCACTAATTTCTGAGTTTCTGGTCTTCTTCCTGTTCATCTCCATCTCCCAACACCAGACTCTGGTTCAAGTCCAAGGTACTGCTGATTCTTCTAGTCAACTTTTGTGCATTTTTACTGTCTTGCAAGCATTTTCCTTTGGAACATTGGAAAATGTTTCACTGGCAAAGTCTCTCAATGTTACTGTCATAAGAATGAGAAGCATAGTCATCTTCTGATTTGCTGACTCACTTTTTGTTGGATAATCTTTTTTATTTCCTCCTTAGCCTGTACTGTGTTAGAAATGACTTTGGTCCTCCAGGAAAAAACACTTTGAAGACACCTCGATACAGCAGTTTGAATCTCATACCTGCCTCTCGACATTCCCTGATTGCTAGGATAAATTTACATCTCTTCTGCTTGGTGTCTAGTGAATAATCATTTTCCACAAATACTTTGCTGTCTCCAGTTTTTAATATTTGCCCTTCTGCCACAATTATGTCAGGCTCAACTCTTTCTGCTGCTATGATTACATCTTTACTAATATAGGTCTTGGCTGCATTCTCGTGGCCAAGTTTGCACTCAATATACCATTTAATTTAACAAATTCTGCTGTGGAACATTAGTCCAGTTACTTATCTGTGCTTTCATAATGTTAATGCAGTCTGTTCCTTACAGTTTATCTGGTACAACAGAAAATCTCGGGTTTTCTCTTTACACTCTGTCTTCCAAATACTATTTTTTTTTTTTTTGAGAAACCTCATATTCAACCAGCTTTTTCATCATGTCAGTTGTGACATACCCGCTCTGGGCTAGTAATCAAGGAGCCTGAATCCTCACCACTGACACTGGGAAGGGACGTTCACTTGGAAAAAAAATGGACACACACAGTATTTCCATAGGATCATAGGATCTTAGGAGGTTACTAGGCTAATGGCCCTGGGCCCCTTACAAGCCTAGCCAGGAGTTTATCCCCAAAAAGAAACCTCAGCCAGCATCTGTTGCCCCTGTCATTGAGGGACACAGGTGGAACCCCTGGGAAAAATTTGTGGCTTCTCATCCACTCATCAAGGTTGTGTTTGAAGAGAGTCAGTGAGGTATTCTGTTTAACGTGTATGGGAGGCCGATTCCAGAGATGGGGCAGCCTCTGGGAGAAAAACATGTCTCTCCAGCAGGTTTTGTTGATGTTGTATATTATATTGCCTTTCAAGAGGGTAATACATCAGGAGTTAGACTTACGGATATGGAGCATCTCTAGTAGGGCAGGCTCTGAGACTGCCTTGTAGGCCAGACACAGATCCCCTCTGAGCAATCTGTATGATACCGAGTAGAGTGATAGTGATTTGAGCCTGTCTGCACAGGACAGGTGATGGAGGCCAATGGATTCTCTTTGTGAGGTATTTCTGTGGCCTTTCCAGATGGTGCAGATGTTAGGAATGGTACATACCAAATGGGGTGTTATACTCAATTATTGGTCTAATACGGGAGGAGTATAGAGAGACAATGATTTTGGCACCAGTCTTTAGTTGTTGTTGTTGTGAGACCCTCTTGCAGTATGTTATCATTTAGGGAGTCAATGACAGCACACAACTTACAGTTGTCCGCAAACCTGGTCAGCCACATGCCTTTTGTGTTTGCCTGGACCTGTCAGAAGTAGATGCCAAACAGTAGAGGTCCCAGGACAGATCCCTGGGGAACTCCACTAGTGACAGGTCTGCTATAGGACGTGGAGGTGCCTATTTTGACCCTGAGGGTCCTGTCGGTGAGCCAGTTGGCCACTCACCTGATGAGACAGGGATTTATGCCAAGTCGTGTTAGCTTTTCGATGATGCCTGAGTGGGGGATTGTGTCAAAGGCCTTGGCCAAGTCAAGGTAAGCTGTATGTACTGACTTTCCCTCATCCAGAGCCTTGCTGACAGTCTCAAAGAAGTCAACGAGGTTCAACAGGCAAGATCTTTCCTTGACAAATCAGAGCTGGGTTGGGTCAAGTGCCTGGAGATTGCCTAAGTCCTTGTTTATGAGATCCATAATAATATGCTTCATGACTTTACAGATCAGACTTATCAAGTTAATGGGGTGATAGTTTCCAGGGTCAGCAGTAGCACCACCTTTGTGCAAGGGGAGGACAATGGCAGTTCTTCACTCTGCTGGAATGAAGCCTGTCCTTAGGTTGTGGTTGAATAGGGTGCTCAATGGCAAAGCTAGTCCTTGCTGGAGATGGTGCAAAATACAGCCTGGGATGCTACCAGGTCCCATGGAAGCTGTGTTCTTTGCCTTGGATAGGGCCTTTAACACTTGATGTATGTAGATGTAAGGTGCAGAACAAGTACTGGGGATGTCAGAAAGGTCTTTGGGGGGACAAGGGGGTTGAAGTTTGCTCTGAACCTATCTATTAGCAGGTTGGCTAAGTCAACAGGATCAGTGTAAGCGATACTGTTAAGTACTAATTTGGAACAAACCTGGGCTTTGCCATGGAGGCTCCTGATGTAACTAAAGAAGGCTTTGTGGTTTCCCTTTGTTTCGGAGGCTAGGTTCATAGGTAGGTACTAGGCTATTGGCCCTAGGGCCTATACAAGCCTAGCCAAAAAGGTACCCTGGCTTTCGCCACCCAAGAAAATTATTTTCCTGTGCCCCTGTCAAGCAGAACCACAGAAGTGATCCCCGGGGTGAATTTCCTATTACCCATCCAATCATCAATATTTTTCTTGAAGAGTGTTAATGAGGAGCTCTGTTTGACATAGATAGGTAGTCTGTTCCAGAGTATGGGAAGTCTCTGGGACAGTAATCTATCCCTCCAGCATGTTCTGTTTATTGTGGTGACAAGGTTTAGGTCCCTAGAGCATGTAGCTTGGAGGGATTGGGATTTCTTTAAGTGGAGCATGTCCAACAGCTCTGGGTTTGACATAGCTTTGTATGTTAGGCAGAGATCGCCTCTGAGTAGGCGATATGCGACGGAGTAAAGCTGGAGTTTTTTGTGACGGTCTGCGTAAGGCATCTGTTTTAGGTCAGTAATCCTCTTTGTGAGGTATTTTTGCGGCCTTTCCAGTTGTTGTAGATTTCTTGTGAGGTACATACCAAAAGGGGCACTGTACTCTATAATGGGTCTAATGAGTGATGAGTAGTGGGGAACAATGACCTCTTTTTTTCTGCATGAGAAACCTTTTGTGATGAGGTGTGCCACATAGAAGGACTTCCTGACTACTGTGGCGATGTGATTATCAAAGGAGAGACTACTGTCCACCTATGACGCAAGGTCTCTTATCACACTTTTGGTGTTAAGTAGACTACCGCCTATGTGGTATTTCATGGGCACAGAGTTTTTACCAAAGGGGATGACAGTGCACTTTTTGGCATTGAGCTTGAGACCATGTCTTTGCCACCAGGCATCTGTCTCAGTGAGGCCCTTTTGTAGGATGTCCACATCATTAGGAGTTTCGATTATGGCTCTTAGTTTGCAGTCATCTGCGAATTTAGTTAGCCAAAGACCTTCTGTGTTAGCCTGTACTTCAGAGAAGTAGATACCAAACAGGAGAGGACCCAGAACCGATCCCTGTGGTACTCCACTTGTCACTGGTCTGAAGTCTGATTTGGAGTCTGCTACTTTCACAGTGTGGGTTCTGTCAGTAAGCCAGCTGGCAACCCATCTTGTGACATAGGGATTTATACCTAGTTTAGTGAGTTTATCTATAATTCCAGAGTGGGGGATGGTGTTGAACACCTTGGCGAGATCTAGGTAGGCTGTGTGAACCACCTTACCCTCATCTATGGCTTTGGTGACTACTTCAAAGAAGTCTATCAGGTTTAGGAGACATGATCTGCCTTTTACAAAACCAAACTGTGTGGGGTCCAGAGTTTGGAGATCTCCAATGTCTTTGTTTATGAGTTCCATGATGATATGTTCCATGGCCTTGCAGACGAGGCTCATCAGGCTAATGGGGCGGTAGTTCCCGGGGTCTGTTGTGGCCCCCCCTTTGTGGAGTGGGATAACTGTCACAGTGCACGATTCAATGGGCACAAAGCTTGAGGTGAGGCTATGACTGAACATGGTGCTTAGGTGGGGTGCCAGTTCATTCTGTAGTTCATGTAGAAGGCAGCCTGGGATGTTGTCAAGTCCCATGGATGCTGTGTTGTTAGCTTTGGAGAGTGAGGTTTTTACCTGGGCAGCCGTGATTACAGGAACTTTGCATTCTTCCGGTATAAAGATGGGCCCTTTAGGGGGTGAGAGGGGGGTAAAGTTAGCACTGAACCTATTTGCCAGGATATTGTCAATATCAGTTGGTTCTGTATAATTAGTATCATTGTGCTGTAACTCAGAGCAGATATGACTATTGCCATTGAGATTTTTGACTTAGCTATAGAATGTTTTGTGGTTGTCTTTAGAATCAGTGGCAATTTTGTTTTCATAACTAGCTTGGGAGGATTTTATGAGGGATCTCAGCTTCTTACTGAGGCTGACCAGGGAGTTCCTCCAATCGTGGGATTTTACTCTTTTTTGCAACAGTTTCTTTCTTCTGTTGTAGAGTTTGTTTATGGCAGAAGACCACCAGATTGGCTTCTTTTTTTTGGAGGATAGCACCTTGGTTCTGTTAGGGATAGCACGATCCATGCACTCGTGTAAGTGCTTATAAAGTGCATTTGTGTAGGATTCAGCAGTCTATTGTCCATCTGCGTGGGTGTCATGAAGTTTGCCACTTCTGTCTTAAGAAGCGTGAAGTTGGCTTTGGAGAATTTTTTTACGGTTGTTTTCCTAATGGGGGGTGGGAGTGGGAGGTGGATGTCCAGGGTGATTAGCTTGTGGTCGGATTTGAGCAACGAGGAGCTGACCTCTGGTGTGGAACACCAGTCACCCATGTTGGTGATGACCAGGTCTAGGATATGGCTGCCCCTGGTGGGGGTGTGGATAAGTTGATCCAAGGTGTTGGAATTGATGATTTCCAGAAAACTTTGAGCAAAAGAGTTGGTACATGAGTAGTTCTCCCAGTTAATGGTAGGGTAGTTGAAATCACTCATTATTAGAGTGTTGGGTTGTACCTTTATATTTTCCAGTGTATCAAGAAAAGAGGAGTGGGAATCCTGGGGCATGGTGGGGGGTCTGTAGCAAGGTTCATTTCATAATTGGCTTTGGAAGTTTTCACTAGTGATCTAATTTGCTTGTTGAGGCTAAGCAAGGAGTTTTTCCAATTTGGAATTTGTTTCTTTTTACCCCAGGGCAAAAGTTTTTTCCTTTTGTTGTAAAGCCTGTTGATACAGGATGTCCACCAGACAGGTATGTGTTTCTTTGAGGAGTAGATTTTAGTTCTGTTGGGTATGGCTGAGTTCATGCAGTTGTACAGGTGCTTGTATACTGCATTGGCATACTGTTCAGCATAGTTGTCTGCATCCTCTGATGGGGCGGTGGTGTGAAGGTACTGATACCCTCCCTTTGGAGAGTGTAGTCAGCTTTTGAGAAGTTTTTAAGCTTGATTACATTGGGGGTGGTTTGGGTGGGATAGAAACTTCGAATGAGACAGACCGCCAATGTTGGTGAGAACGAATGTTATCTCCCCTTGTGGGGGATGAGACAAGCTGGTCTAGTCTATTAGAACTGATGAAGTCAAGGAATCTTTGAGTGAGTGCATTAGTGCAGGAATAGTTCACCCAGTCTAAGGTGGGTTAGTTGAAGTCACCAAGGATCAGGGTGTTAGGGGGTATGCTGATGGAGTCAAGTAGATCCAGGTTGGAGGAGTGGGTGTCCTGAGTTATGGAGGGGGGTCTATAACTGGCTATAACTTGGATGGGTCTCTTGCCTACTATCAGTTGCACCTGGAGTAGTTCCATTGAGTCATGCTGGCAAACCAGTCTGGAGGTATGTCGGTCCTTAATGAAGATAGAGACTCCACCACCCTTACTCTTCCTAACCTCATTTTGGGATCAGAATGTGTGGAATGTGTGGTATAGCCTTGTAAGGCAGGGGTGCTCTCCACAACCCTGAACTAAGTTTTCGTGACCGCACAGACATCAGCATCTTCCAGTGTAAGAAGAGCCTCCAGTGAGTGCATTTTCAGGTTAAGGCTCCTAGCGTTAAGCAGCATGACCTTCAATTTGCTTTTTAACAGATCTTTTATGTTGGAAGATTTGTCTTTGGGACATTGCCTAAAAAAGGCACAATGGGCATGCAAGAGCCTTGGCCAGGATCCGGAATCCCAATAGTGGCAGCTGAAGGCCATCTCTGGCAAAGCATCAAGGTCTGTCAACCATGTCATCCCAGGCAGACAGATACTAAATCCCCTTGAATTGACACCAGAAACTAAGCCAATTGTTGAAGTCAATTATTTTTTTTTGGTATGGTGAATAACCTTGGGTTAGGGTCAAACGCTGTACCTTGTGTGTATTAGGTAAAGGGCTTAACCATTACACCAAACCCACCCTGCAACTCTTTGCACCATGCACAATTTCCCTTAAGAGCACACTGGGAAAACACTCAGTCTGGGGTCTGGGTTTCTCTCTCTGTCCCCCAACAAGTCCCTAGAAAGACTCCCCACTGGCACATCTGTAGATTTGAGTCCTCAGCTGAGTGTCCAACCCAAGTCCTCCAGCACCCTCTCTGTAAACCAGTGCTTCATGTCCCTGCTCTAAACAGCTGACATACAAACACACTCTTGGAGATTTTGATTTGCACACACACACACACACACACACACACACACACCTGGAAAGGGGTGGCACAGATTTACTAGCTATGCCCCCTTCTGCCCAGACTATAAGGTAGTTACAGTGCCACCAGACACTCCAAAGCCAGCTACTCTAAGCCTCTTACAAGGGTAACGAATTATACTGAGTGACATTAATATTAATACAAATGACAGTGTTTGATCAATGCAGTAAGGCCTTCATGAGTGGCCACAACATCACCAAACAGATATAAGTACTCTTAAAGTTTAATATATTCTCTAAAGGACAGGCTACAATAAAAAGTTTAAATATATTTAATAATAAATAATAAAAGAACAGGAAAATACTAAATATCTATTTACAATAAACACCAGAGTTTCAAACAAAGGAATATTAAAATAACACAGATTAATATTTTCACACAGATACAGAAAAACAGTACTTAACTAATCTCACTATATTTTCCTAACTGATCTAAAGAATTACTATTCTATGGTCACTTACTAGAGCAAGCCAAGATGAAGTAAGTGAGTGGTCTTACTTCTTTGTCAGGTTCCAAAAACAGACTGCTCTGAGACTTTTCTCTCATCTGGTATTAAAACATCATTTTCATCCAAGATTACAGAATGACATTACATACATTTGGTCACCTGAATTCTGGTTCCCATGCTACCCCCATGACTAGAAGCTGCCAGTATTTAGCACATATGTGTTACTATACACATAGACAGAGCTTTGGTGAGATGTGTTATAGCATCTGGACGCTATAAAACCATAAAATACTTCCAATCTTCCTACAGGAGCTAATAAACCATTGTCTGGCACAGACATTTAGTCTCCGGCTGAAATCAGTACTGCAAGATACAATCCTTATGGCCTAAATTAAGTAAATTAATTTCTTACCATTTTTCAAAGTTAGCTGGACTGAAATTAACTTCTTTTCTTCCAGTGTCCTATTTACAACAGTACAGTCTGATATAAATGTATATTTCTTTTCTGTCCAGCAGGACACACTGTTGATACATTTTTAACGCAAGCAACTTTACAAATACATATTCAACATAAGCATCTGTACAAATCAGCTTGATATACAAATGACATATAATTATTCACAAAATTCCAGCTAGCTATACTGGCATATGTTACACATCCACTGCCCTACTTGTCCTGGCATAGCTTGCAATACCTCATAGTGTCACACCAGCCTCTGATTTTTGCACTTTTATCGTTTCATCTGAATAGCTAGTTAAAGCTTTTGCTATTTCTTCAGCCTTTTGCTGTTTGAGTTGATATACTGCTTCAATGCTTCATTTATTTTAATCAGGTCTGAGCATATTTCATTTATTTTTCCTCTAAAATACTAAGAGTCATCTCTTGTACCAAAGCTGGAGCTTGAACTGCTTTTTTGCTGAACAGCTGCAGGATTCGTCACAGTCATTGTTTTCTCTTCTCCTTTTCTAGTTGATTTTATTTCAGGCTCTCTAAGATTCATCTTTGCTGGTATCCAGGCAGTGTGCTTACTAGCCAGTAACTGAATTTCACTAAGACTGGCAGAATTACTAGCCCTTATCTCCCAGTGTCCTTTTTTCACTGGGAGAGCTGAGCTTAAGTTCTTATCAATGTCGAGCCATCGTGGAACCTAAACTTTTTCTCATATATTATACCAATTGTTTAGATTCACATGTGTTCATAAATGTTTTAACATTTCTAACCTGGACTGACATCAAACTGACAACAGACCATAACTAACCTAAAGGTTTAATTAAATTATCTTGAATGTATTTGAATTTGAAGACAATGAAACACTTCTGCAAGACAGTGGAGATTTTGTTTCACTCTGCATGAACTGTCTCTACAATCGTACATCTGATTTCTGGAAAATGTATAAAGAACTATAAGTTTATTTCAGCACAGCATTCACCTTTTTAAAGAAAGATTAGAAAATCTGAATCCATGTGAGAAGGTAGAGGTGAGTATGCAGATGTGTCTGAAACTAGAGGTTTTTCACAGATTCGCAGACTGATAGATTGTTACTAGGCTAATGACCTGGGGGGGGGGCTTTCTAAGCCTAGCCAAGTTTTCCCTAAAGAATAATGATATCCTGATTCCAAATATGACATTGAGGGCCAGGCATATATAAGCTACCTCTGTCCATAAGGGACATGGGTGCCAGGCCCGGTGTAAATTTCCTATTCCTCATTCACTGGTCTAGGTTGGCCTTAAACTGGGTAATAGACAAACTCAGTTTCACATGGATGGGATGCTTGTTCCACAGGACATGCAGTCTCTGGGACACATATCTGTCTCTCCAGCATGTTCTCTTTAAGGCACAGGCAGTATTCAGGTTCTTATTTTCAATATTAGTCAATGTGATGCAGCTCATATTATTTGTTTATTAGACATTAGATATGTGCCATCTTCTCAAAGATTACAAAAGAAAAAAATTAAGGGGGATAGGAAGGTTTCATCATTAGGCACTGATATCTGTTCGGGCATAGCTGTTTTATTTAAAACCCCCAAGACTGTATGTCTAGATATACCAATTGTAAAGGTAGATAGAGTTCTTTCAATAGACTTGTTTGTTGAATGTACTATTTACAGACTTATAGTATTGTATGTTTCTACTAGTTTATTCTTGATATTTGGAACATTTCTTATTAGTCATGATAGACATTATATTAGTAAGGGATTTCAGCTGTAATTTACATAAACTTTCCTATGCCTCTGGTGCTGTTAAGATACTTAAAGAATGTATGGAAATACGGAAAGTATATAATGATCTTGTTTAAGCTATATACTCTGGAGTGGATGGAAACTGATTATTTTTTTTTCTCTGAAGGTATTTTACCAGCTTCAGAGTAGGAATCTAAAACTATGATTTACTGACTATCTAGATATATGAGTTAGGACAGATGCTACAATCCCATCTGTTTCTATTGTTAAAGGGGTTAAGAAATTAACTGGGAAGTTGTTAGATGATGATAGATTTCAATCTATTCTAATTCTTTATGGGGCGATCACCTGACTATGAAACAGTTTTGTGTTGCTTGGGAGGATTGGTGGATAGTTTTTAAACAGAAATTTAAGTGTAAGTATTTGTTTTGTGAAAAAAATATTATAATACTGCTAATAAACTTGCATTTCAGGAACTCATGATAAAATTTTACATAACACGAGGTGTGAATAACTGTGATTTGTTACACACAGAACACTTGCTATATAGGCCTAATTATGCTAGGATTCTACATCAGTTGCAAAGGTAGTCCTAAGCTACTGAAGGACAAACAGAACACGTTTCTCCTTGTTTTATTAAATCTCTGCATTATATATAGGGTAAAGTATGAAGGTTTAAGTTATTCTAGCCTTCCTGATTTGGTGCACTGGATATATCTGCTTGTCAGTTAAATGCTGGGATGCAGTCAGTCAGTTCATCTTAACTCTTGAGAGAGTATCACATTTTCTAAGGCACAACAACTACACATAGATGCTATTATTACAAGAGCTTTTGATATGTACAACTTTGTCCTGTGATGGATGGAATACGTTATTAATTTCATAAGTCTATGACCGTATCTCAAAAACAATTTTTTTACATGTTGAATGTAGTTTAGTGAAGTGAAACAGTAGGTGTTCTGAGGTTTGCTTGGAGAAAGAAAGGGGATAAAAGGATTATGGGTAACTGCAAGCCTTTAACAATTTGTAACTGCAATTTTCAGAATTGACATTACATTAAAAGCATATTCAAATTTAAATCGTACATTATTCATACAATAAAGAAAGAGAAATTTACTTGCTGACTGGTGAACCACCGAGCCTCCTCAATCTCATTTTGGTCGACATGAATATCTGTTGACACTGCTTCGGCCAAGCAGCCAATCATCAAGGAGGATGGCATTGGCCAAGGCTGGCATGATACATAGTGAACATGACCAACTTTCACCCCGCTCTCTTCCTCTACTTCACGTCGAACACCATCTTCTATTGTTTCTCCTAAAGAGAAGACAAATATGTTAAATAAATGTTAAGGGAAAAGAAAAATATCAATGGATGAAAAATAATAAAATCTATATTTTAAGATAATGAACTGATGAGTTCTTCTAAGTGAACATACATCTGAAATAGTCAATATTTCCCATTAACCATTAGCAAACAAATGCAGCACAGATTTTTTTTCCATCAAATATGTACCTAACCTAACATAGCTTTAGTTGTGCGGCACAGCAGCTGCATGTTGTAGAAAAAAAGTTTTATTACTCTTAAATGAAACATAATCTTAGACCTATGAGGTACCTAATGTTTTAAAACTTAGAATCAAGACAAAACTAAAAGTTATTATTGGAGAAAACTAACAACACACTTGTTAATATTAAAATACTGACCAGAAATGTAAGAATGAGTGCTTTGCCACACCACTGCTGGGGGCAATATCTAACACAATGACCAAAAACTAAATATAACCTACCCTGACATTTAAACCTTGTAAAGTACTATAAAAACAGGAACATACCTCTCAACTGTCCCTGATTTTGCCAAACATTTGCTCTATGCTTCACAGCATTTTTGATTTTCCAGTATATCACTCAAAATTAAAGTTAGTCAATAATATCTGACATTAGAGTTTAATGCATCTTATTGTTCAGGAAATGCATGTAGATGCAAACCATATTGTCCTATTAACATTTTAAGTGACTTACAGTAATACTGAAAAATGCCTCTGATCCCTCATTGACAGGGGTGACAGGTGTGACTGATGGTTCTTGTTTTGGGGATAAACTCTTGGCTAGGCGTGTAAGGGCCCTACAGCTATTTGCCTAGTAACCTCCTATGACTTAGTGATCCTATGATTTTGGGTCCTTGTTGCTCTCCCCCATTTTTTTAGCTTTGTCCCTGAGTCTTAAGTAAAGAATTTGACAGCTATGCAGAGGATCTTGGCAAATCTGTTACAACAGTCCCCAAACACACAAGGCTACAAATGCCACTACATCTATCAATGTTTCTGATACAGATTCATTAACTATATTCATTTTAGAGTAACAGTGACTCACACAGAATGTTGACATACAAGACTTCCATACCTCTCAACCTCTTAGAGTGAGAAATCTGGACAAAGCCATAAATAAAATAGGACAAAGGCACAAAAATAGGGACACTTTTTAAATATTGCTGTTACAAACTTAGAAATTTGATAGAATGAGAGATTTTGCATTAGCATGAATTTTCTGAAGGGTATGAAGTCTGAAATTCATTTTTTATCATTTTCTAACTTCAGTCTTTAATGATTTGCCACTAATTTGCCAGAAAACCACAATTTTATGAAAAATGCACCAAAGTATGAGGCAAAAATATGGACATTCTGTGAAAATCTGTACAGTTGAAAGAGGTATGAAGACTGCTATGAATGTTAGTGCAAAAGTCCAAGGCCAAAACACCGTTTTCAGTATTTTACTTAAGAGAGAATTCATTAGCATCACATCACTCTATTTAATTAGACAACAGACAATAAATATAAAGACTTATGGAGCTCAAATGAGCAAAGGGATATTAGATATGGGGCACTGCATTTACACAAGAAGACCAGTCTGATTTTGCTTCTCTGATTTTTTTCCCCAGCTCCGCGCGCGCACACACACACACACACACACACACACACACACACACACAGACGTATTATTTTACAATTCCAACCACAGCCACCTTGCAATATAATGAAAAATGGTCCTATCTTGTGAAATCAGGCAAAACAGAAAACAGTCTTGCTTCAATAAATGCTCCACATTAATTAGTGCTCTCATAAAATACAAGTCCATCTTCACAGGCATTGCTTTGGGCACCATGGTTTTTGTTTTAAATAAACATAGCATAAGTACTTCTTGTATCATCCAAAAGTACTTACAATAGGCATCAGTTTTCTCTTCATCCCTCAAAGATGATCAATTTTAAATGTAAACAAGCAAACTTTGCACTACAAATATTCTATTCATTCAGACCTGACTTCCCTAAAGACTCCTTATCACACTCTTTCCTTGACCCAGGACTCAGGAAAACAGGAATTTGAATGTATCTGCTTTTTTGTTCATTAAATATCCAACAAGGTATTTGCATTTTTTTTTTTAATTGGGACTTGGCTGCTTACTCTGTTTTGAGCCTTAAATGCACAGGTTCAGCAATCTTACCAGCTACCACTATACCATATGACTCCCCCCCCCAATACAAACACAATATGAAAACATCTGCAGTAACCACAGGAAAGGAGACAGAGTAGTAAAGAGAAGGAGGGAAAAATCTGTGATGCAAAAGATGATGGACAATCCATCTATCCTTCAGTTCTTGCCTCATCCACTCATAAAGCAAGAGGCTCTTACTCCTCTGAAATCCCACCACATTGGGCTACATGAGGGCATGTATGAAGAGACAGGGGAATACATGTCCATTAGTGGAGAGGGTAAGTATATCTGAAGTCAAGTAGGTACCATTGATTAAAAAAGAGAGACTACAAAAATGATGCTATAATAAACAAGGAATGTAGTCTACTGCAAAATATGTTATTGTACATGCATTTGTTGTAACTTGCAGAAGAATAGAAAACAATATCAATGTGAGCTTTCATACCTGAAAATTTTCCTTAGAAGAAGGCTAGCATATCTTACCTGGCTCAATGAATCCTGCAAGACAAGAAAACGTCCCAGCAGGGAACACTTTCTTTCTGCCTAAAAGACACTGATTCCCATCAGGATGTATTACTAGCATTATTGCAACTGGATCTGCAATAAAAAGGAGACAAACCCAAATACCAAAATGTCACTAATTTTGTGCATCAATGCAATGTTAACAGCCCACACACACACACACACACACACACACACACACACACACACACACACCTCTATGCACAAATAAAAAGTGGTTTATTAGAACATGGTTTGTAAGTAAAAATTGAGTATCTTTGTCAGACATATGTAAATAAGGAATATGTATATGAAACCATTTAACACATCAGCAGTTACAGATATAGCATTTTCTATTTGTAGAATATCCAATATGCATTATGAAAATAACATGCACATTTTTATTCCTTACAGGTTTTGTATTGTTCATTTAATTTTGCCTCACAAAGTCAAAGCTGCAAAAATGAGAACAGGAGGTAAATGTAAAATGAGTACAACTGAAACCTGACTTTAAGAAGCAGCTTCAGATGGTGTTTGAATGGAGTCTTCATACTCCCCTAGAGGCTACTGAGAGAAGTAAAAGCATATCTTTCTTTCTTAATGTCATACAAGCAATACATATGAAATTGCTTATTATACATGTAAAATGTGTCTAAACAGGCTTTCAGAGTCAAAAGGGAGAAAGAAAAACCTGAAAAACCCATACAGTAATTCTAAAGCATGGCTGTTTGACCTGTTTTATCCAAAGATGATTTTAGTTTTTGCACACACAGAAGTATGTATACACAGTAAAGCTCTACACCTGTGTGCACATATGTGGAGGAAGCAGTACATCATAATGGCCATCAAAACGCAGAATTACAAGAGGGCAAGAGCAACAAACTAAAACTTTTTTTTTTCCTTGAACGTCTGAAATACAAAACATAGGGAAAAGCAGTTTAATCTGGTAGAATACAAGGTAGCCCACATGGATATATAACTTTGGGGTCTGAATGGAGAGATGACAAAATAAGCAAGCAAAGGAGAGTAGTATTGCTGGAATTGAATTTATTCTCAAGTCTTGGTGAGTACCTTCATGAGGTGGACCCTGTTTTTTTATAAAATTTCACCAAGGTGACACTGCTATAAAGACTGCATTTTATATAGCATATATCATGGACAGAAGTAGGTTAAAAATAAAAAAGACAGCTGGGTGCACAAGTCCCAGGATAAAAGGTGCCCAATCCTGACAGGCACATGCGTACCAGGACTAGAAAAAAATGACAGTGTTGAATCTTCAAGACATGGAAACATTCCTACAATGGGGTTAGGTCAGGCTCAGGGAGAGGATGGCCCCATGTTGTAGAAGGAAGTAGTCCATAAAAATCAAAAAAACTGATAGGGCAAAAAATGGCAATAAAAATGATAGCGTGAACTACTGAGAATAAGAAAGAAATTATGTATGATTACTATTAAGCAAAATGGCCAGGATTTCCGGAGAGAAGATATACAAAAAGGTTAAGAGAAAAATTAGAGGAAAGAAAAATACTTGCACAAGAAAAACTGTCAAAAGCTTCAAATGCAAATTTGTGTTCATTAATACAACAGATTCATGAAAAACGTTATACAGACCAAGAAACCTTAGACCATTTGGAAAAAGAAGTAACTGAGGAAGTACAAAAATATAAAGAACAAAATATAGAGATTTTTAAAAGGCATAAAAAAGAAATATGGACATAGGAAAGAAAGAAAGAAAGATCTAATATGGTGCAATATTTATGCAAAGGAAAAGGCAAATTAATCAATGCAAAAAGCAGCTCCAAAGATACTCAAACAGAAATACAAGCAAAAACACCCAGATATGGAAATTTCACAACAGAAAAATAAGATCACAAAGGGGGAATGCAGAACAGAAGATTAGTAAAGCAGAAGTTAAAAAAATAGAAGCTGAAGTTACAGAATACTTGCGAAGTGAAGGATTTAGTGTAGAAAATCTAACTGATAACACCATAGCAGGATAGAATAATGAATCCCCAAATTAAGGAGAAACCAGTGGAGCAGGAAACATCTGATCAGTTGACATATGAAGATACTTTGGAGTCTTGCTTGGAAACCAGTATAAAAGTTCAGTTGGAGTTGTACAGCAAGCCAAGGAACAGGAAACTGTGGCAACTCTGATGCAGTCAATGCTGTGGAGTGATAGGCCAGTGAGTTCCTATATGAAAAAAACGGATAACACAAGATGAAACTGAAGTGAATGTGGCACAGGAAGATGCTGTGAAACTTTTGTAGAAAGTCCACAGGAAATGGAGAACAAAGAATGTGGTCTCAGTTTAGAAGAAAATTATCTAAGGAAAGAGTTGCTTGACTTAATAGAGCTGGTAGTAGACATTAAGATAAATGAAAGAAATAGACGACAGAAAGCCAACAAGACCCAAATGTTAGAAGTTTGATAAAACAAATGAAGGCAGTAATCAGGACTGTTCATAGAAATTCATGCAATATAACAGAAGTAAATAGGATATATCATTGTGTAGCTAAATTAATAATAGATAAAGTCGTACCACAAAAACACAAGGCGGTAAGGGAAAGGAATGGGAAAAATCAAATGCCATCATGGAAGTATCGAATAGAAAAAAACTATAAAGCAATTAAAACACAAAATGTCACTGTTAAAAGAGTGCAGAAGAGAGAACACAGCAACAAAAATACTCAGAAAACTAGACATGATAAAAACAATGTGTAGAATCAGAACAGATCAGGATATATAGTACACTATCGCAAATAATAAACTAAAGATATCAGCACAGGCAGAAAAGATTAGAGGATATGCATATACATATAAAGGAAAAGTACAAAATAAACAATTTATTGATAACCCAAAACGTTTTATACAGAATTGGGAAATGAGGCAAAAAGGATAGAAATACCACCAAAAAAATAAGAAATAGACACATTTTGGAGAAATATCTATGAAGATCCTGTGAAACATAACAAAGATGCTGAATGGATGAAAGAAGTTAAAAGAAAGAATAAGAAATTCAAATTCACGGGATATGAAATGGGATGAAGTAACGGCCAGAGAAATTGAACCAAAACCAAGAAAAGCTCCTAAGTGGAAAACCCAAGCCCAGATGCAATACCTAACTTCTGGCTAAAAGTAGTAACATCTTTACATGAAGATTTAGCCATGACTAAGAAATATTTATATGGGCATCCCGAACAAACGCCAGTCTGGTTAACAACAGGAAAAACAATACTCCTTGTTAAGACTGAACTTGCAAGTTATCCTAAAAATTATAGACCAATAACTTTGCCTTCCAACGATGTATAAACTAAACACTGAAATTGATGCTGACAGAGTTTATAGTCATTTAGAAGAAAATGCAATAATGGCAATAGAACGAAAGGGTAACAAAAGAAAGTTATATGGAACAAAAGATCATTTGCTGTAAATAAAGTCATAATGGAGAACTGTAAAAAGGGTAAGAATCTAAGAATGGCATGGATAGACTACAAAAAAAGCATTTGACGGCATCCCACAATCATGGATAAAAGAGTGTTTACATTTGTATAAGATACACCCTACACCTACACTGACCGATTACATTAAAGCGACCATGAAATAGTGGCAAACCACTCTGAAGTTAAGCCATGATAAAGGACAAATTATTATTCCAGGGATAAAAATTTAAAGGAGGATATTCCAGGGTGACTCTTTGTCACAGCTGCTCTTTTGTCTCACCCTTAACCCATTAAGCTGTCTACTTAACAGCTTAGGTCATGGCTGGAATTTCCCAGAAAACAACAAAGTGTAAAGCCTTTTCATTTTTTTTTTTTTTTTGTGGATGATTTAAAACTGTATAGTTCATCAGATGAGGAACTGAAAGCACAACTACACGTGGTCAAAACTTTCTCAGATGATATAAGAATGTCATTTGGTCTTGATAAATGTGCAAAAGCAACTTTTAAAGCAGGAAAGCTGTAGCACAAAAAAATATCAATGTGTGATAGAAATGTGATATAAAAGAACTTGAGCAAGAGGGAGTGTATAAATATTTGGGAATTGATGAAGGATCAACACTAAAACATGAACAAATGCGAATAAAATTTAGTAAGGAATACTTTAGAAGACTAAAATCAACAATGAAAACAGCTCTGACATCTAGGAACAAAGTTCAAGCTATAAACCAATTTGCTCTTCCTGTCCTAACTTACAATTTTAGAGTGAGTGACTGACTGGACCCAAAAGGTACTGGATCAGTGTATACCAAGATTATATATTCCCTGTTATGAAGGAGGTATGGGCCTCCTCAAAATTGATTACATGTATAGATCCGCAATCATAGGACTGCATACATATCTGCTGACCTCACAAGACCCAAACATGGTGAAAGTTTTAAAACATGAGGAGAATAAGTCTAAGATGACTTCCCTGCTTAGTTTAGCAGAAGCATATTTGTGTCAAAAGGGAATCGAAATCAAACCAGAAGTAGAAAAAACTCAGGCAGCAACTGAATGTGCCAAAAAAGAAAAGAAGGAATATAAGGTGAAAGACCAGATTAGAAGGGAAGAAGTGTGGAAAATGCATACATACAGTTGCAAGTACAGAAAACTCTTGGAACAACTTCATGTTGTTCAGTACCGAACACAAGAATGGTTAAGGAGAGGTGAAATTAAACCACAAGATGAACGGTTAATATTTGTGGATCAGTATAGTGGACAAAGTACACGTTGGTTTACAAAGTTCATTGAACATGTGGGAGAAACAGACAAATGCAGGTTTTGTAAAACAGAATTGGAAATGGTCACAAATCTTGCTGCTGGGTGTGATACACTAATGGCAGAAAGACTGTATATTGAAAGGCATTATAATGAGGCAAGACTGTTGCAATGGGGATTGTGCAAACATTATAATATTGAAGTAGCTGGGAATAAAGTTTATATCACATGGGATTTCCCATTACCAACAGTTCATAGGATCATAAAATTACAGGAGGTTACTAGGCTAATGGCCCTAGGGCCCTTACAAGCCTAGCCAAGTTCTTACCCTTATTTCCACGATCAGCACCATGAGGGACACAGGTGGTATCCCAGGGTGAATATATGGTCACCCATCATTTATCTATACCTATCATCCAGATTGCGTTTGAAGAAAGCCAATGAGATGCTCTGGTTGACATGAAGTGGAAGTCTGTTCCAAAGGTGTGGTAACCACTGGGAGACAAATCTGTCCCTCCAGCAGGTTTTATTCATGTCACATACCAGGTTAAGGTCTTTAGAGCGAGTAACCCATGTACCATTTGACTTTCTGATATGAAGCATTTCCAATAATGCAAGGTCAGAAACTGCCTTATGTGTAAGGCAGAGATCACCTCTGAGTAGTCTGTATGAAACAGAATAAAGTGACAGTGTTTCCAGTTTAGGAGGGCTCGCTCCCTCTTACTCTTAGACAGCAATTTCTTCCACTTACTGTAAAGTCTGTTAATGGCAGTTGTCCACCAGGCAGGTTTGCTTTTCCTTGAGGAGCTTATTTTGGTCCTATCAGGTACAGCCGAGTGATTGCAGTTATACAGGTGTTTGTATAAAGCTTTGGTGTAGAGCTTGGCATAGCTGCCAGTTCCATCTGAGGGAGGGGGTGCAGTGAAGCTATTTATACCATCCCATAACAGGTTATAATTTGCTTTGTAGAAGTTTTTTAGTTTAGTTGCTGCTGGGGTGGGGGTTATGTGTGATAGTTACTTCGAATGAGACCAATTTGTGGTCAGATCTCACCAGGGAGGACCTCACAGTTGGGGTGTTACAGTGGTCCCCCATGCTGGTGAGCATCAGATCCAGGATGTTGACAACTCTTGTGGGGGTGTCAACTAGCTGGTTCAAGGCACTGGAGTTAACGAAGTCGAGGAACCTTTGGGCAAATGAGTTTGAGCATGAATAATTTATCCAGTCAGTGTATGGGTAGTCACCCAAAACCATGGTGTTTGGATGTATCTTGATAGACTCAAGTAGATACAAATAGGTAGAGTGGGTGTCCTGATTCATGGAGTGGGTCCTGTAGCTGGCAATGACTTGAATAGGTGTCCTACTAACAGTTAATTGCCCCTGAAGTGTCTCCAGGGAGTCATACTGTTTAACCAATCTATCTGGAGGTGTATTTATCATTAATGAATATTGGCACACCTCCTCCTTTAGTTTTCACACCTTTAGTTTGAGGTCTGAATCTGTGGAAGGTGGTGTAACCTGGTATGGCTGGGGTGCTCTCCACAGCCTTGAACCAGGTCTCCGTAATTGCACAAATGTCTGTGTCTTCCAAGGTGAGGACAGCTTCCAGTGAGTGCAGTTTCGTGTTGAGACTCCTAGCATTTAGCAGCATAATGGACTATGACAGAATCATAACAGTACCTGTTGCTGACAGACTTCAATGCATGTGTTATATGGCATATCCTGGCACCTGACAGACAGCTGACCATGACCTTTTCCTTATCCAGCCTGATGAGAGGGACATCATTGTGTCTCATGATAGAATTACCTATGAATAATATGTTTTGTTTCAAGGAATTGACCGGTGAGACACTGGTGCATGAGCTATTATGAGTAATGTGTTCTGCAGAGGAAGTATTATGTGTAGCATGCTTGTGTTTGTGTTTGGGATGTCTCTGGTGTTTAGGTATGTTTCTGGTGAGAACCTCCGCATATGTAGGTATGTGTGATGTGGGTTTGGGTGGAGTAGCAGGTGAGGTACACATGCTGGCAACCTGCTCATTGTCATATGTACTGACTGATGTGTGAGAGAGCATGGATTCATATAGTTGCATCTTTCACACATTTTGTTTGTGTGTACTAGGAGTAGAGGGTTGTTGGTGAACATGAGACAGTTGCTACACTGCCTCAGGATGCCCATGCCAACCAAGCTGGCTGGAGAAACTGTAGGACAGGTAAATTTATATGATCAGGAAAAGAGGTCACACTTAGGAGTGGCTCAAAGAACAGATGCGAGAAAACCAGATATATTAGTCTACGTAAAGAAGACAAAAGTAGCACTGATCACTGAAATTGCTACATCCAGTGACTACAGTGTCTTATGTAAAGAGAGAGACACAAAGTTCATAAAATAGCAGGATTTTCAGGAAGAAACGAGGGCAATGTGGAAGAAGGATACCCAGACAGTTCCAATAACAGTAGGAGCAATGGGTCTTATAAACAAGAATTTACAATTATACTTAGATACTGATACATGTAACTCCATATGAATTGTAGAAGGAGTCAGTTCTGGTCACATTGTGGGTGCTGCAAAAAGCACTTATGGCTAACATCAAAGACTGAAACAATACTAATTTCATGAGTTTTAATTATATTTTGACTTAGGAATGGGTCTTCTATATAGGCTGCCTGATGATTCTCTGCTACTTTTTGATAAGCCTAAACATTCCCACTTAAATCCCTTATATACTTGAATACAGTCTTCTCTTAAATATCTGTATAAGACTGTGCAAGTTCAGGTATTTTAGTCTTTCATAATAACTTAAATTTTCACATCTCTGGATGCCCTGGTATATTTTTGGTGTAGTCTTTCCAGTTTACTCATGTTTATTTTCTTACAAAGTTTCCATATTTTTATTCCATATTTAAGTTTGGGTCAAATGTAACTAACAAACAATGATTTCATCATTTCTGATTTCCTAGACTTTATATATCTTTTTATACAACCTATAGCTCTATAGCTATCCTTAACTAATCGGTTGATATGATTAGAAAAACTCAAAGCTGGAGCTACCCATATACCTAGGTCTTAAAATGAATCTACAGTTTCAATCACTATGTGCTGTATTAAATATTCACTTTTCAGTTTAGGTCTCCAAATCTCATATGCTTATTTTCTGATGTATTTATCAATATATCATGGTACTTTCTCCGTAAAATGCAGTGTATGCTTCAGTTTTCTGGACTGTTCATAGCTGACAGCCACTGTACTCTTAGTTTTACCAAGGTTATAATCTGAGAATAACCCACACTTTTCCAAATGCATGAAAAGACTACCTGCTTAGACATAGAAAGATATGTAAGAACATCATTACCAAACAATGATATTTTCACTTCACCATTTCTTACTTGAGATCACTACATATTAGATTTGTTGTGTCATTGCTATCACTGGTAAGGCAAAAAGTCACTGAAAATGGGAAAATATGACATGTGACCCTTGACAGTCTAACTGGCAATGAAAGATCTCTATGCATTTTAATATGGACTACAGAAACTGAACAGATTGACATTAACTCAACAAAATCATTTGCAAACCCAATAATTAACAACATACATGCTAAACAACTCATTCAACTCTAACAAAAGCCTTTTCCACACTCAAACATGCAGGTAGGTGCATGCGTGAATGGGTGTGCCTTCTTTGAAGGTTGGGTGTCGGGCTGGCACCTCGGCACCGTAAAAATCCACTGCCAATCATTAGCGGACCGGAGATCCGCTGTGGCGACCCCTAACCAGGAAAAGCCAAAAGACATTAGTTTAGTTTGACCCTGTTTCCCTTGCCCTGTCTTCATTAACAGTCCCAATTGTTAAAATATAACTGAATGTTTGCTTCCTTTACAGACCCACATGGCTTGGTTACTACCTAATCTCTTAAACATTTAGCCAGGTAATTGACATTAATGGAGATAAACATCTTGCAATTATCACTAACTGCTGACATCTGCTTACAGGAGAAAGACAGACTTAGACCATTTACTTTCCTTTACAGTAGTGCACTGCTTGTTTCTACAACGAATGGACGAGCATATATACAACAACTTCGGGATTGTGGTATGAAGTTTCCAAATTTCTTTAGAAAGCTCATCACTTTCTGCAGTGTTACCCAGTGCCTGATCTTTCATCATCTTCCAAACTTCATCTGAATGTATGGGTCCAGCAGTGCATTTGTCTGACTCTCTTTTACTTTTAGTGAATCTACTGCTGCAAAATAACGTTGAATTTCCTGTTTTGTCCCTACCATTTAATCCTAGTCATGTGAAGTTCCTGAAAGAACTGTCAAAAAATCTTTCCTGTCATTATTGGACATCTACTAACAGTGACCCCTTCTTTAGGTCTCTCCCCTGCAATAACTGAGTCCTTTACTGTCTTAATCTAACATCCAAAGCCCTTTGATATGCTGGATAATTATATCAGGGAGAGGAACAATTGCAGAGTGTCTAAGAGCAAAATAAGGGAGCATTTGTATAATATGCATGAGTTTAGGAAAATTTCAGTTAAATAGTTCCT
>NC_056730.1:907486609-907546609 GCF_019279795.1 Protopterus annectens
CTGGCCAGTCGTTCTGACCTTCTGGGTACTAAAAAATGGTCTTGTGACTCTGAAAAAGAATCTAATTCATCCAATGGTCTATTATTAACTCTGTCCATTGGTAACTCCCTATCGTGGATGTTATCCCTTTCTTCAACTAAAAAACCTGCAGAAACACGTGTATCTCTGTTGATATTTTCGTTGACCTTATTTTTATATTTATTTTTGTGCATAGTACCCGGATAGACCTTACCAACACAATATTGTTGTTTGTCCCTTATAATTTTTTTCTGTTTCCTAAGAAAAATATTGTGTATTCTTATATAAAAATAAGATCAACAAAAATATCAACAGAGACACACATGTTTCTGCAGGTTTTTTGGTTGAAGAAAGGGAGTTGGACAGAACGACTGGCCAGCAAGACCAGGTACCTATCAGATCCAGGCCTTCCATGCAGTGTTTATGGGATGAACTATGGATGGAAAAAGATGGGGAAGATGGGGAAATAGTGGTAGTGGATGACACAGAAGGTATTGTGTCTGAGTACAAAGGATTCAAGATGTTTAATTATACTACTCACGTTTTAGGCAAACAGTATTTTAATCTTTTTTCCAAAGGATTTAAGTTTGTTAAAAGTAACCATGGTGATATAGCAAACCTTTTGGTTGATTTTAAATTATATTTAAGGAAATTAAAGTATGGTTTTCAAAAAAACTGAAAATGAGAACTACAGAAGTTTAAAGGGCCTAGTAAGGAGTAGTACTTTTAATCCATCTCTCCATCCTGTCTTATTGATGTTTGAAAAGATTGTCACAGAGGAAGCATAGGTGGAACATAGGGTCATACAATCTATGTGAGGAAGAGCAGGAACTCCTTTACAACCTGCAGTGGCAGAAAGAATTTCGCATTATGAAGCCCGATAAGGGAGGGGGGGCTGTTCTATATGGTACTGAAGAGTATAATAATGTTATTACTAATATTTTGCTTGACTCTAACATCTATTCCCGTTTCCATTAACGAAATTCATATAGCCTATGGGAGAATTGATTCACTTTTGGAAGAATATTTGGTGGAAAGCAGGACTGACAGTAAGACTTATCAGTTCTTGAGACAAACGAACCCTATTATTCCTAATTTTTCTGGAGTCCCCAAGGTACATAAGTCTATAACAGAAACACCATTTAGACCTATAGTTTCTGCTAGAAACACCAAAACTCATCCCTTAGTAGTATATGTAGATTTTTGCACTAAAGAGATTGTAGTTAAAACTGAACATCTTATTAAGGATTCCTGGGAATTTTTGAGCAAACTGACTGAAGATTTATGGAGTGAGGACTGCAGTTTTCTCACTATTGATGTTAAAGATCTTTTTACCTGTATCCCTCGATGTACAGGATATGAATATTTCAGTGATAGTATGAATAAATATTCTTCTTTACCCAAGGATCACATTTCATTAATCTTGGAACTTTTGGAGGTCATTCTCGACTATAATTATATAAGTTTTCAGGGAGAATATTTCCAACAGGTTAGTGGTGTAGCTATGGGGGCAGCATGTGCCCCCATTTACGCTAACTTAGTGATGTTAGAGTGGGAAAACAGGTATGTGCTCGATAGTCCTTTTCAAGAAAATATAAAGTTATATCTAAGGTTTCTTGACAATATTTTTATATTATGGGAAGGAACAAAGGACACCCTTACATTGTTTATGCAATATTTGAACAAAAGTACCAATTTTCTTTCTTTTACACATACATGGCATAAAGATAGTATTAACTATTTTGACATCACCCTTTCTAAAATTTATAAAGGATTTAAATCCAAAATTTTTCGTAAAGACACTTGGTGTAATAGCTTCCTGCACTATGAGAGCCATCATCCTGCATTTCAAAAAATAAGTCTTTTAAAAGGACAAGCAGTTAGAATAGCGAGGATGACCTCAGATTTTAGTGATTTAAAGGGAGAATTTATCTTTTTAGGTAAAAAAATTTTAGAAAGGGGATATCCCTTAAACCTGATATATGAAGTATTTGGTGAAGTTTATGAGGGATGGGGGAAGAAATATAAGCCTCTGTTGGGCCAACCCTTTACTACCACGGAGTTACATAATAGAGAAGTAAGGAATTTTCAAGGGGAATGTGTAACAGAGTTTAACACGTTTTCTGATATGTTCACCAAAATTGTTAGTACAAACTGGAGTGTGCTAAAAACTAATAAGGATCTCTATGAAGTTGTACGACCAAAACCTACATTTACATATAGGACAGGAAAAAATTTTAAGAGGATGTTTGAACAGATAGACAGTAATGTTCAAATAATAAAAAAGGTCACCACCCCATGTGGAAGCTGTAGTCAATGCTCATATATTATAAAGGAGGCACACATATGCCTGAATAATGGACTAAACAGTATTGTAAAATTTTGTAAAGGTAGTTGTAGAACTAAGATGCTAGTATACCTGGCCGTATGTGTGGGATGCTCTGCATTCTATATAGGAAAAACTGAAAGATTATTTAAAGACAGAATATATGAGCACATTTATGACATACGGACAGGTAAAGACACTAGTGCATTGTTCAAGCATTCAGTGGTGTGCTCTTCTTTTTGTGGTTTTAAATTTGGCATCATCGATGTCATCAAAAATAATGTTAGAGGGGGTGACAATAAAAATATTTTGTTAAATAGAGAACTGAAGCTTAGACTGAAGGCTAATTTTCCACCTGGTCTTAATGAATATGTGAGCATTAAGCCAGTGTTGATAGCTAAAGCAGTCAGAGTTTGAACATTATTTATTGATGGACATGATGTTGCAATTTTATTTTTATATACATATACATTTTTTGGGTGTTTTGTTATGACTAAGTATGTATGGGTATGGTGGATATAAGTTATCTATCATGCACAGTATTTAGTATATATTTTTTATTCAGACCATCACATTAATATGTCTGTGTTTATTTAAACATTAATTGTTTGCATTTAAGAGAGCTTTATAAGCACTGTGTAGCACCTGTGTATTGTATCTGAAGAAGTCTTTAACAAGACAAAAGCGCTTATACATACAGTTTTTTTGCCTTCATTTGTGGCTTGGATTTCTTATTACCTTGTATTCATTGTATTTTGCTTCATTTTATTGGTGTGCTTTGGAATGTTTAGAGAGCATTTATGAGAGCCTGAGCTGAATAACAATGTCAAAACAACATTCTACGTCATCTTGTTTACACAAAACAGTCATTCTGAGGAAAAAAAATATTTTCTTGTCTATGTTATAATATTCACCATGTATCTACAGCAGGGATAACATCTGATCATTCAGCCCATAAAATTCACAAGGTGCCAGAATATACCAAGCTGGCATACTGCTCTTTCAATAACATTCTCCTGTTGGACTTCAGTGTTTTAATGATGCATCTTCAACATCCATTTTATTCCCCTCTTCTCTAAAGTCACCCAGTTTAGTATAATTTTCAGAAATTCAGCTGATAATCTGTTCTCTTGGAAACTTTGGTAAATCACTGGAACCAAGCCTCATCCTATTTACTCTGAGCAAAGTAGCTTCTTTCTCACCATTCACCATGTGTTCAATCAGCAGCCTTGGTATTTCAGCACCTTTAAACCTCACATTTTTTTTTTGTAACTGTAAAAAACAAGCACTACTACTGTCTGAAGGTATATGTCCCAAAACGAAAGAATTCAAGGAAGGAAAACTGGACACAACCACCACGATGTTATAAAACCAGGATTTTTTTTGTAACTTTAAAACTACATTGTTAGAAATACAGAGAAAATTAATTATCTTTTATATGCCTTCACTCTGAAGTTCAGTGGTTCAACAACAAGTTTTATCAAAAATACTGCCTGAAGCTTTGGAAGATACCAGGAGAAACAACCTCTTCTCATCATGCTATAAACGGAAACAATCACACATTGTCTTCTGGCCTAAGGTGCTCCTGTATCAAGTATATTTATGGATGTAATTGTTTTCAAATGGTGCTCATTATGGACAATTTATGCTAAGCAGACAAGTTCTAAACAATTCACTATTCAAGTTAAGATCAAGCAAGCTGTTCTTACGATGTCCCCCCAGATTTCACCATTATTCCCCAGAGGTGCACTAAAGTCTATCAACACAACTTAGGTGGTACATTACCAAGCACTGAACCTGTCATCTCTAAAGGTCAAATACTCGTAATAGCTGTTAGGTGCATAAGCACAAACAACTGACACAGTTTTCCAATTTGCAGCTCGGAGATCCTTTGCAGTGACCCTCTTGTTTATTAGCATAAGTTCCAAGTGAAAGACACGTAGCTGGAGCCTTGCACTTATCCTCAACTGCACCAAGGGCCTCCTTCTGAAGGTGAGCTCCAGAGTAGTAGAGGCAGACAACCCTTTGTTACAGTGTTATAGCTAGCTGCTTTTAGCCTGGTCATGCCCCTTAGCACTTTGTGCCCTGGGCAGCTGCTCTCTTTGCCCCACCATAGCTACCCTATTGGCTTTTCTGAGTTGAACCCAGCTGAGCTACATGGATCATCCACCCACCTGACTCATGCAAATGGACACCACCTCCAAGCCTAGCTCTGAGGTGGTACTGGTAGTCCTGTCCTGGGTGAAGTTCTCAGACTCTAACTAAGCCATTGTGGATGCATTCTGGACTGATGGTTCACTGACTTAATTTGCTGAGGATGACCGTAACAGAAGTATGAAGCTCCTTCATATGTAGCTTGGCTCACTCTCAGTGAGACAGTGAAGAAATGAGCATTGCAAGTATGTTTTTCTGTGTGTCTGACCTTTGTTTCTTCTGCCCAGTTGTGACCATTCACTTTTTATTCAATGTTTTTATGTGTATTTTATTAATTGTTTCATTAATGTGTATCACGGATTGTTGAGACATTCAGGGCACATGAATTACAGAACACCTGTCTGCAAATGTGTGGTGTGTGTGTGTGTGTGTGTGTGTGTGTGTGTGTGTGTGTGTGTGTGTGTCTCCTGGCTGCATATTTGCATATACCATTGTTAGTATTTACCTATTCTTAAATTACTTTTCACTGGTCATGGTAGAATTATTTTATTTTCTGTGCTCCTTGTGACCAGCAGGACAGCTGAGTGTGCATTTGCTTGTGTGATGTCTGTGTATATGCTAACACACTGTGCATATGAGTGTGTGTGTGTGTGTGTGTGTGTGTGTGCGCACATGTGTGTGTGTGTGTGTGTGTGTGTGTGTGTGTGTGTGCGTGTGTGTGTGTGCACGTGCGTGTGTGTGTGTGTGTGTGTGTGAGTTTGTTAAGCTCTGTTAGAAAATATGGAGTATTGTTTATGCGACTGTTGCTGTTATAGCTGGATTTTTTCATTATTAAACATCAAACACTGTGGGGTCAAAAAAGCAACTCAGTTTTGTCTTTGAAGATGAGAATGTCATTTTACATTTGTTTTTGCTCAGGAGACTTTTTTAATTAATTTTAGTGAATGGGTGGCTTGTACGTCACCACTCTGATTGGAAAATTAACATTCTCCAGCAAGGTGTTAATGTACAGGTAATGCCTGCTGAAAAATAAGTCTGCTGTTTCACGGCCTCATATTAAGCTGCAATGGAGCTCAGTCTGCAAGAAAGCTAATGTCCACCATTATTTTACCCATTGCTAATCACTTTTGCTATTTACTGAGTGTAAAAAAAAAAAAGATAATAAAAAAACATAGAAATGTGTCTGTGTGTGTGTGTGTGTGTGCATGCGAGCTTATGTTTTTGTCTGCACATGTGAGTGTATGCAAGCTTGGGTGTATGAAAGCAGAACTGTGTGTGTGAGAAGTCGATTGATCAATCAGTAGCTGCAGCAGTTATTTAAAATTAAGAGGTATACATACCTCTCAACCTCTTATCTCAAGAAATCTGGCTAAAGCCTAAAATAATTGGGGGACACAAGCTCAAAAACAGGAATGAACTTTAAATATTGCTCTTACAAAATTTGAAAGTTGCTAGAGTAACAGGACTTGTGTTACCGTGCATTTTCTGAATGATATCTGAAACTCATTTTTTTATCATTATTTAGTGACTTTGCCCCCCAATGATTTCCAGAAAAACTGAACCCTATGTATCTCTAGAAGACCTTTTCTGTTGCAGAGAAGACAGCGCACAGGACAGAAATACAGTAGGTGATCAAGATATTGGTCATGTAGTGGGTATAAACTGCTTTGACCTGTATATCTCATAATGTTAAAGAAGATGCATCATTTCATTGGCAGACACTGAAGCTCTAGAAGTAGATGTTCTGTGCCTTTTCTTTGGAGATGCAGTCAGAATCAAGCTGCTGAATTCTGCACCACCAACAACTGAGAGAATCTCCAGAAGGCCCTGAACATGGAGAGCTGCAGTATTTCAGTGGTACCGTGGCCATGGTGTCCACCACATTTGTTACACCACTGGGGTGGATTAGGTGCCAGATTGTAGAAAGGTTCTTGAAATCGTAATAATCTGACTTAACTGTTTCAGAAAGCCATCCAGAATACGACATGTTGCTTTCAAAAAATGCTCTCAGACTACTAAACTGTTCTATCACATGAAATGTGTCTCTGCTACTACTAAAAAAGCTGGATGCTGCACAGTAATGCTAGGGAGGTATTACAGGAGTACAACCAAAATCTTAGTCCTAATGAACTCTCAATCCAATGACTGTTATCAAGTATGTAACATTAAGAAGGCAACATCTCAATCAAACAGCATGAGCTTTGATTTTTAGGGATACAAGAAAAGAGAGGTGGGCATTATCCACAGAGAAAAAAAAAGACTAGCCCATAACTACTAATGATCTTCCCTTTATTTAATGGCAACAAACCCCTATTCTCAATTGTGATACAAATGAACCCTGTTGATTACCTTATGTTAGTTGATAAGAAAGAATCCCTCTCTCAATGTGGCACTCAAGCTGGAAAATTAACTCAGAACTGCTTCAGATCTACAAAATTGTCTCAGGCATTCAGTATTATGTTTTAATCAACTGTATTGAAAGGTATGCATAAGTCAAGGGGAAATGGAATGAAAATCATTCTCCTGTCTCTGTCTTTAAGAGGATCATGTGCCACCTTCACAAGGGTGGCATATGCAGTATGTCTTCTCTGAATCCTCACTGGAAGACCTCACAGATTGCATGGCTGTGAAATCATCATTTTCTGAATCACCTTCCAAAGAAATGATTAGAAATAAAACCATAGTTTTTAGGGTGATTGCCATTCAAGGAATACTGTTTTCAAAGTAAAGGCACAAGAGAGTTTTATAAGGAGCTAGGATAAATAAGACATTATATTAATTAATGATTTTAATACAATGCTAGGTCAATAGAAATGACACTGAGGATGCAACAATAAAACAGATATACCTCTTATATTAACATTTGCAAAACACAATAGGCCAGATTCAATAAAGTCCACACTAAGTGTACCCGATATGTATTCAAAAAAATTCTTATCACATTTTTTGTGCTTTCTAATCACTCAGAAAGATTACACTAAGTGTACATGTAGTCTACACGTCATGGTAACCTTTATGAATCCCTGTCAATATTTATTTAAAGCTGTAAGAATCTCAGCAGAAAAACTAAAATTAGGAGGAAGAAGGTGATGTATGTGTTGTCTGTTCACTCAGTATGGTGTACACTTAGTGTACACATAGTGCAGGCATTATTGAATCCCAGGGAATATTTCAGAACTAAAGAGAGACCTTTATAAAGAGACTATCACATGTGACAAGGCAGGCTTGGTTAATGGTGTCTGGTGTCTGTGCAATAAATTTATCTCGGTGTGATAATATGGAAGTAAAAGGATAAACTTTAGGAACACGGAAGGTTCACTCTGATGCCTGACACCAGAAATCATACAGCACAAAATGTTTATAAAATTACTAGATAGGACACAGAGGCAACCAGAAATGGCAATGTATCCACAAATATCCCAAATATAATTTATTCGTTAAGGAACACACTATGCCTGGTTGAGTGCTTCGATCTATTGGCACAGAGACTTCATCATTTATCAACCACGGATGTCATAACCCAGGATCAGTGCCTTGCATTTGTCTGCACTGAACCTCAGTGGTTACCTTTCTGCTGTTTTACTTAGACTTACTGTGTTCTTCCACAAACTCCCCCCCCCCCATCCTCCAAAGCTGCATGTGCCTTTATAACGTCCATAAAGAGGGTGATCCTGCTTTGCTTCTTCCATATCTCTGAAAAGAGTAAAGAGTACTGGACACAGGACCAGCCTTACAGTGCTCTACTAGTCACTTCTTTGATTTTAACACTTACCTTACTACAACCCACTTTTAATCTTCTTTCCTGATCACATCACAATACAAGAATTATATTACATTGTCTATAATCTGCATCTAATACTAATTACCTTCCTGCAACTCTTAACTCTTATTAATAATTATCATATTCCTTCATCTCAATGAATGATATTTTGAAAATGTACAACATGCAAGCAAGAATACCTAACAGGGTGTGTGTTATTGGGGAAATACCCACCCAGGGGTGTTCTGAGGCCTGATGCCACAGGAAAAGGGCCTCTACACCCCTGGAAGGGTCTTACTTGCACAATAACACACACACCCTGGAGGGCATTACTGCACTTAGAGAATGGGTTGTCTGTAAAATTGTTGTGTTTTAGTTACATATTTATTTTTTATTACTATATTTTTGATGTAAAATAGCTCCTCCACCTAATGTTTTAAACTTGTTGTACTATATGTTAACAGTGCCGGAAAAAACATTTTACATCCAAAATATTACACTTTAAAAATATCCAGGCATTTACTTTATTTTTTGTCCCTTATGCCTAAAACATTTGGTTTGTTGCCAGTCATTGGAGATTGAAGTTGCTAAATAATGACATACATTTGAGTTTCAGAATTTTACTTTTTTCAGAAAATTCATGCTAGCACAAATCCTTTTATTTAAGCAAGTTTGTAATTTTATAAGGGAATAATTAAAATCTGTTCCTATTTTTGAGACTTTGTTCCCACTTTATTTTAGGCTTTATCCAGATTTGTTTAGCCGACCGGTCCAGAGGTATGTAAACCTCTTTACTACTGCTGCTGCCAATGGTAGATCTCTCTCACACACACACACACACACACACGCACACACACACACACACCTCTATTTCAGAAAATGCATGCTAACACAAATTCTAATATTCAAGTAAAATATGTTCCTATTTTGAGCCTTTGTCCACCATTTATTTTAGGCTTCTTATCCAAATATCTTGAGCTAAGAGTCCAGAGCATACCTTTCAACTTTTTTTTTTATTTTTGCAGACTGTCCAAATTTTTGGCAAATACGTTTGGTCCCTTCCTCATAAAATTTGTATTTTTTGGTAAATTACAGGGGATTGAGGTCATTAAATAATGACAGACGTTTAAGTTTCAGACTTCATATCCTTCAAAAAATACATGTTATTTGAGTTTCAGACTTCATATCCTTCAAAAAATACATGCTAAGGGAAACCCTGTTATTCTAGCAATTTTCTAAATTTATAAGAGCAGGATTTAAAATATGTTCCTATTTTTGGTCCTTTGTCCCCCATTATTTGTGATTCTGTCCAGATTTCTCATGCCAAGAGGTTGAGAGGTATGGGAGAGGTATGCAAACCTCTTAACTTATGGTGCTACTGCCAAGGACTGCTCAGTTGCTCTCACTCTTCACTCTCTCTCTCTCTCTTTCCCTGACACACACACACACACACACACACACACACACACACACACACACACACACACACACACACACACACACACACACACACACACACACAGTTTCTTCTGCTTTCATGCAAGCATTCACTCACACACACACACACAGAAACATAAATGCACACACGCGCGCACACTTTTTTTTCAGTTTCATTTAACTTTTTACACTCATTAAACAGCAAAAGCTTTGTTTAAGAAGTCTAAGATAACAGCTCGATAGATTTTTCTCTCACTCTCATACACACACACAAACACATACACACGCATGATTTTTTCTTTTTTTTTTTTTTTCTTTTACCCTCACTAAACAGCAAAAGCGGTGCTTAACGAATGTAAAATAATGGATCAATCGCTCTCTCTTCTACTGACATCCACATATACACTCACATACAGACATAAACACACACACACTTTTTGTAATTTTCTTCTTTTTTTAAATATTTTACACAAAGTAACAGCAGAAGCACTGCTTTGCAAGCATATAATAATGGTGGCAGTTGGGTTTTCAGTCAAAGCTCCATGGCCGCTTGATTTACTGCTGTGAAGCGTCAGACTCGTTTTTCAGCAGGCATTACCTGTAGACTAACACCCTGCTGGAGAATGTTCGTTCTCCAATCAGGGTGCAATCTACAAGTCGCCCATTCTCTAATATATCTTCAACATGCCTTTTACTTCAAAATATAGCATTGGCTTATATAGTTATAGCTTCAAGTTAAGTCTGATCATATTAACTTTTATATCACTGCATAAACAATGGCTGCATCTTACCCGGTTAATTTAAAAGAGAACGATTTTCATCTACCTCATTTCATATTTCTTTTTTATTGTACTAAATACATATTCATGATAAGTATAATTTAACCTGTTAACCTTAACAACTGCCATACTGCTCTTCTCTTACCAAAATCTCATAATATTGTGATACTTACTTAAGGCAGGTGCTTCTATCTCACATCCTTCAAGCCATCTGTCATAGTACAGGCAATCAGGCCTGACATGCTGCCTTTGGGGAATATAATTTGCAGTCATTTCCCTGACTCCCCTGTCACTTCCATTTTTCAAATTATATCACTTCAATGATCCTTCATGTAGTCTTTCTCCTTAAGCACTTGTTATTTCTTTGTAACCCCAATAATAACTACTAATGTTTCTCACCAAGGGAACACTGCTGGATTGGGGGTTGACATAATGGTTAAGGTGTTTACCTCATAGACACAAGATACAAGGTGTGATTCTCATCTTTGAGGGACATTATCTAAGCTTAAAATGCCCCACAAAGGCAGATTGATTAGTACTTAACTATGAATGTTTACAGGGAACATAGACAGAGTAAAGTGAAATGCACAAACACAATATTAATTTTCCACACTAACATCAATTCAATAAATTCATTCATCTTGCCAGTTCATCTAGGCTCTGCTACTATTAAACATTTAACCCAGTCAAACCATCTGTATAGGAGATTATCCAGGTGACATACATTTCTTTATACTTTGCATATTTAAAGATTACCAACACCAAATCAAACTTAATTTTATGCTTTCTTTTCTGAGCTTGACAATTAAAGCAAATTTAACACAACTGGCATCTATCTGTATCTCTGTTTACTTCTTTATTCAAGAAATTTCTTCCAACATCAAATTATAGTTCAGTCTGTGTTCCCTCATCTAGGGCACCATGTCATATATGTTAGTAAAGCTGTTTATTACAGTTACTTCACCCATTTCTATCTTGATGCATATAATATATGATTACCTCCAAACTCCATTGTTTCCCTTTGTTATCTGATTTTATTGTATAATGCCTCCATTTCCATGCCACTATCATTATTATCATCCCTTTTTCCCATTTTCTATATGAGGTCGGGGTGTCATGTCAAATGTTGCCATCTGTCTCAATTCAGTGCCATACCTGGCTGTCATACGTCTTTTCTCACAAAATCCATTCACCTCTATGCTGTCCTCCCTCGTTTCCTCTTGCCTTTTTCCTGATTGATCCAAATCTTCTTCATCAGATTGTTTTCTGCTTTTCTGCACATGTACCCAAATTACAGTAATCTATTCTCTATGACCTTCTCTGAAATTGGAGCTACTTTGGCTTCTGCTCTGATGTTCTCACTTTCTTTGTCCCACAGTATGTATCCTATTACCTGTCTTAGGCACTTCATCACCATCACCTTTAGCTTCCTCAACCTCTCTGCCTGTGTTACACAGGTTTCTGTACCATATAGTAGTGCTGGTCAATCAACTGTTTTTTTTTTTTTTTTTTTTTACATATTACTTTTCATTTTTTGGGCATTCTTCTGTCATACACTACCCCTGACACTCTGTGCCAGTTGGCTGCAGCCCATCTGAGTCTAGCGTTGACCACATCATGTAGACTTCCTTTCTCCTCAACCATCTCTCTCAGTTACTAGAAGCTATAAACATGTTCCACTATTTTCTCTTTTATGTCTTTCTCAGCTTCTTCTTCTGACTTGCCCCATTTGCTGTAGTTACAACTGCCTTATCTGTACTCAGTTTTCTCCTATGTGCCTTCAGTTTTGCATTACATCCCCCTATCCTTTGCTGAAGTTCTTGTTCAGGTTCTGGCTGTAATGCCACATCATCTGCATACAGCAACATTATTGATTTGTTCTTTCCGATCTGAACTCTGATGCACACCTACTCTCACCAGGTAGCCCTCTCTGTGACCAAATACTGTTTGTACTTGAATCATTGGGTCAATGTACATAATCTGCCCAAATTCTACTAATGTTTCTGGGACTCTGAACCACCACAGGACTACCTAATTCAGCTTTCTTGGGACCTTGTCATATGCTCTCTCCAAGTCTAGGAATGCCCAGTTCAACTCTTTCCTCTCTAGTTTCTTCTCAACTATCTGTCTCACTGCAAATATCAGATCAGTTGTGCTGCTGCCGCATCCTCTTCTGAATCCAAACTGCTCATCTCCTATCTTATTTTCTACTACTCTGCATATTCATTTATCAATCAATCTCTCCAGAATTTTCATGCAGTGTGACAGGAGTTTGATACCTCTGTGCTCCCCACAGCTGTGGATGTCCCCTTTATTCTTGCACACTGGCACAAGTATGCTTATTTTCCAATCATCTGGGATACACCTTTTTCTCCACTACTGCTGTGAGTACCCTCAGGTGCCATTTCTCCCCTAGCTTACCTGACATCTTGATTGTGTCAGCTGTGATGTCATCTGAGTCTGCTGCTTTCCCTGACTTCTGCTCCTACTTCTGATAGGGTGGGCTCCACCTCTTCTTTCATCATAGGCTATGCCTAGGACAGTAAAGCTTCTGTAGGGGTTTCTTCATTCAGAAGCTGCTTGAAGTAGTCCTTATTTTTTTTGTCTTTGCCTTGTAATGTGATAGACTTTCTTTGTGCCATCTACTCAGTCGTTTTCTAGAAGTTGGTAGAGTGCCTCTGATGCCTTGCTCTTTGCTATTGTGCCTCTTTTCTTAACCTCCTTGTTAGCCAACCAAAATCCCTTCTTAGTCTGACCCAAATTTTCTGTCTCCCACTTTTTCCTGCATTCCTTCTTTCTTTTGATGATTTCCTGGACTTCTGCATCCCACCACCAGCATTCCTCATGTACCTTGTTTCCATACCTGGCTTGGCCTCATATCTGTTATGTAGTCCTCACACATATTGTTTTAATGTGCTGCCGTTCTTCTTCAACTCCACTTATTTCATTTTCTCCCTGAGGTACTACAGCCCTGAGTATTTCCTTGAACTCTTGTGCTTTCTCTCCAGTCAACTTTCAGGTTTTCAACCTAGTCACTGTTGACCTTAGTGCCTTCTCTGACCATTGCTTGCAGCTGATTGTGGCAATCAGCTGTTTATGCTGTGGGCTGACTGTCTCTCTCTCTCTCAAGGGCCCCAAGGAGATTCCCCACTGGCACATCTGTAGAGTTGAGTCTTCAGATGAGTGTCCAAGCCAAGTCCTCCAGCACTCTCTCTCTTTGTGAAACCAGTGCTTCGAGTGCCTTCTCAAAGCAGCTAACACACCCACTCTTGGAGATTCGATTTGGACACACACACACACACACACACACACACACACACACACACACACACACACAAACACACACACACACACACACATACACACACACGGGAAAGGCTGGCATAGATTTACTAGCTATGCCCCTTTCTGCCAAATCTATAAGGTAGTTACTGCCACCTGACACTCCAAAGCCAGTTACTCTAAGGCTCGTACAAGGTTACCTAATTATATTGAGTGAAATTAATATTAATACAAATGGTAGTGTTTGATCAGTGCAGTAAGGCTTTCAGGAGTGGCCACAGATTCACCGAATATATATAAGTATTCTGAAAGGTTAAAATATTCTCTAAAGGGCCAGCCACAATGAAATGTTTAAATATATTTAATAATGAACAATAAAAGACATGAAAATACTAACTATCTATTTACAATAAATGTCAGAGTTTCATTCACAGGAAATATTAAAATAACACAAATGAATAGATTCATAAATATATATATATATATATATATATATATATATATATATATATATATATATCAACATTACTTAACTAATCTCACCATATTTTCCTGACTGATCTAAAGAATTACTAATCCCTGGTCACTTACTAGAGCAAGGCAAGTTGAAGTAGGTGAAGGGTCCTTCTTTGTCAGGTTTCAAAAACAGAGTGCTCAGAGACTTATGTCTCATCTAGTATTAAAACATCATTTCAGTCTGGATTACAGAATGGCATCACATACATCTGGTCATCTGACTTCTGATTCCCATACTACCCCCATTGCTCGAAACTGAACCAGAATTTAGCACATATGAGTTATCATACACACAGATAGAGCTTTGCTGAGATGTGATGTAGCATCTGGAAGATATAAAACCATAAAACACTTCCACTCTTCCTACAGGAGCTAACAGCCCATTTTTGGCACAGAAATTTAGTCTCTCGCCGCAATCAGAACTGTAAGATACAATCCTTATGGCCTGAATCAGGTAATTTAATTTCAGGATATTTTTCTAAAGGTTAGCTGGGGCTGAGCTTAACCTCTTCTCTTCCAGTATCCTCTGTTAAAACATATACATTTAATCAGTTGCAATACAGTCGGGACCCACTGTTGGTACATTTTTTAGCAGCTTTACAAATACATTTTTCAACACTAGCATCTGTACAAATCAGTTTGATATACAGATGACATATAACTCTTTACAAAATTTCAGCTAGCTGTGCTGGCATATGTTATACATCCACTGCCCAACTTCTTCTAGCATAACTGGCAATACCCCACATCGTCACATGGACCATTTCAATTGACATTTGTGTCACATCCTAATTTTAGTAATTTTTCAGTGCCACATGTTGTAAACAAATAAGTACCATTACTCAAACATCACTGTTGCTCATTTAGTCCATATAGTAACCATTACAATTGCATAGGTTCATAGATATGTTCATAGATTAATACTAAGCTAACTGCCCTTATGAGCCATTTTAAGCCTAGCCAGTTATCCCTTGTGAGACTCAAACCCTGCACCTTGTGCTTGCAAGGCAAACACCTTAACCAATAGGCCACCCTCCCAACCCCTTCAGGTTCTTAATATTTAACATTGTATTTGGCGCTAAGCATTTTTATCAGAAAAGCGATACGGTATGTGATCACAGAAATTATACTTCTCAAAATCAAATTTACTTATTAGATGACATTTCCCATATCTTACTATGTGTCCAATCACAGGGGCTACATCAAGTCTTGACTAAAAATAAACATAACATTCACAGTACTCCGCATTTTGTAAACTTAATGTTTAAACCCTGGGTTCCTACTATGGTTAACATGGAGATCAAGTGTAGTCAGTTACTCAATACTTAAAATGTTTACCTGTTCTACTTCAATTTATAGACTGTTGCAAAAACAGATGGTAATTCCAAATATACTTATATCTCTTAATAAAGTTAATTTTAAAAAATTAAAAAAATAAATAAGGGTTCCACTTTATTTCCAGTGATTCTAACATACAGCCAACTTTACTTATTGAAGTATTTAGGGTACATCTAACCAAGGATAAACTACTTCTCAGCAGCAATCATTTCAAAAACATAGCTAGGCCAAGGTGAAGGGGGAACTGTCCTGGGCGCAAGCTGTTGTGGTGAGAGTGCAAATAGCACTGTATAACAGCTGCTGATAGGTTCTTGGAAGTCAATGGTGTGATTATTATTTTTATTGCATCTCGATCAGTTCAATAAAAATGATGGTAATTTAAACAGTCGGACACTGCAGCTGCCTAAATTATTTCAAACACAGCCTACAACACACGTGTGTGTGTGTGTGTGTGTGTGTGTGTGTGTGTGTGTGTGTGTGTGTGTGTGTGTGTGTGTGTGTTTCAGGAACAAAATTCTTTATTACAGTTTCTGAAAATTTTGTAGCAAAGATATAAACACAACAAAGAGCAATGTGAACTGGAGGATGTTTCTCCTGGTCTTTAGTTTTGGCTGATACTGGTACCAAATGCAAGATAAACTGTCTCACTTACAGCTCTGGATCAGTTCTCAGAAACATATTTTAATAACAATATCCCAACAAGTTTTTCCCTATATTCATTTTTGGTCAGGCAGTAATAAAGAACGTTTTGTACCACCTTTCTCCTGCTAGATGTAAAAATGGTATCAACTTTCCATTTAATTAATTGCTCCTTTCCTTCCCTTTCTGCTTCCATCATGTACTGAGTCTCCATTACTGCATGAAATGAATGTTCAAGTAACTTTCCTGATTTGGCTGTTGCTTCTTCCGTAACAGTAAAAATAAACATTCCCACCCTCTATAGAAACATTCAACACCACTGGAAAAAGCCCATATTTATTTTGGTTTGTGTCTCACACTAAGTGATAGCTTCCATAAATTGCAGGTTCTGCTGAAATGTTGCTTAAGTAATTACAACTCCCATGCACCATTCAACCTGCAATAGTATACCTTCACCCCAGCCGCCACAGTTGCCATAATACCGTCTCTTTCTTGTATGTCACACACTGCACCAAATAATTCTAGGTTTGTTGCAAGCTCTCTGTGATACATATGATACAGGTAATGGCAACTAACTTTCTCAATTCCCAAAGGATCTATCTACAGCACTGTCTTAATTCCACAAACTCCAAGTTCAGCTGCTCTTCTATTTCCAACACTCCACTTATTTGCAAGTTTATCTATGAGCTTTACTCTTCTCTGCAACCAACTGCTGATCTACATTATCTGTCTGGCACCTAAGTCTTCTATTTCACACTTTAACCATCTGCTCCTTAATCAGCATCGTGGTGACTTGTTGGGCATGGAGGATCTCAATAGCATCAACTCCAATTTATTTTTATATATATCCTTCCAACATCCCAGAAAATATAACATTCCAAATTTCACTTATGACAAACTTTTTGTTACGTCTTAAACATTCAGCCAAATTAACTTTTTGGCATCTGTTGAAAAGTACTGTGATGGGCATCTCACTTCACTACTGCCATCATGCCACATTTCTTGACCAAAAGCAGGTTTTCAGCTATACTTTCTGTTGTTTCTGCCATCCTTTAAACAACTGCATACACTGTAAAATAATGGTCAATGTTCTTCTGATGTGTGTGAGTGTTAAAAGCTGTATTTACTACATTCAACAGATGTGTCTGAGGTTAATATGCTGTAAATATTACACAGTGTGGGTAACATGGTGATCACCTGTTAAGTCCTGAGTGTTATGTTGTACATGTTACTACTAGTGCATTCATGTTTATCAGCTTTTCAACCTGAGCCTTTGCTGAAAAGACTTTGCCCTGTTGGAATTTCCCAGCAAGCAAAGGCAAGCCAACCAACTAATAAACAAACAAGCAAATAGACAGATCTTCAAACTCTAGTATTTTACATGGTTGTGTCAAATTTGCTAGTTTAATTGGAAAACTATATCTTTAATTAGCCATGATACACAGAGGGAACAGGGGAGGCATCCATCCACTTCAAGCATTGCAAAAAATCCCTCACTATAAACTTTTGTTCCCATCCTGCAAAAAGGAAGCAATACAGTTCCATAGTCTCTGTCCTCTCTACATCTACAGTTTGAATAGCAGTCATTTGTGTAGGCCAAGTAAAGGACCTTGCTGAAGTTAATGTACAAGTCTGAAGTACAGGCCAACACTAAGGGACTCTGGCTAACAAAGTTCGCAGATGACTGCAAACTGGCAGCCATTATTGAATCCCCAAATTATGTGGATACTCTACAAAAGGGCCTTACAGAAACAGATGCTTGGTGTCAGAGCCATGGGCTCAAGCTCAATGCCAAGAAATGTATAGTTATCCCCTTTGGGAAAAAACATGTACCCATGAATTATCACATAGGTGGCAGTACACTAAACACCGAAAGTGTGATAAGAGACTTAGGGACACAGGTGGACAGTGGTCTCACCTTCAATAACCACATCGCCACAACAGTCAGGAAATCCTTCTATGTGGCACACCTCATCACTAAGGGCTTTTCATCCAGAAAAAAGGAGGTCATTGTCCCACTGTACTCATCCCTCATTAAACCCATTATAGAATACAATGCCCCATTTGGTATGTACCTCTCAAGACATCTGCAACAACTGGAAAGGCTGCAGAAATACCTCGTTAAAAGAATCACAGGCCTAAACCAGATGCCCTATGCTGACCACCTTAAAAAACTCCAGCTATACTCTGTCGCATATCGTCTACTCCGAGGCGATCTCTGCTTAACATACAAGGCCATGTCAAACCCAGAGCTGTTGGACATGCTACACTTAAAGAAATCCCAATCCCTCAGAGCCACACGCTCCAGGGATCTAAATCTATTCATCACAATAAACAAAACATGCTGGAGGGATAGGTTCCTAACCCAGGGGCTCCCCAAACTCTGGAATAGACTGCCCATACATGTCAAGCAGAGTGCCTCTTTGGCCCTCTTCAAAAGAAACCCTGATGATTGGATGGGAGGAAGGAAATTCACCCCGCGGATCATGTCAGTCACCCTGTTAGACAGGGGTCCAGGGAGGTAAATAGTGTGAGAAGAAATAGCCAGGGAATTGTAATGGCTAGGCTTGTATAGGCCCTAGGGCCGAAAGCCTAGTACCAACCTATGAACCTGTGTAGATCATATCAACCAGTTACCCCACTGTCAAGGTCTCCTGTAACCAAATCAGGAGTAAATTGGGTTGGATATTTCTTTCTGCCTTGGAAACTGTGTTTGCAGTATCCATGAAGATGGATGTCTTATAGGAAAGCAATCAAGACTTTTTCTCAGGATTTTCTGAATGACTTTCACTCTCACTGCTATTAGACTAACTAGCAGTAGTACCCCAATTTTTCCTGCTTCCCCCAATGGACAAGGGTTCTACACTGCCATCCTCCACCTCTAAGAAAATTTCCATGCAAATTACTGAGATGCTTAAGGTCTCTATCAAGGGATCTGTTCAAGGACCCCAGTAATCAGCCCAGAAGATTCATATGCCTTCTTTTCTCTTACTGCAGCTAGTCACCCACCTCCTGTCTGTCCACTTCTCTCCCCAATCTGATCTAGCTTTCTACCAGCATAGCAGATGGCACTCTATTTTTTCATGAAGAACAAGGCAAAGGATACCTTCAATACCCTGTTTACTCACCCATTTTTTTAACTCCCTCCTATTGTTATTCTTTTTGAGCTGTTCCACGTCTGTCTTTGTCTGTTAAAAACTTTTATTCCCTTTCTTGAACCCTTCTGCCAACTCCCAAAGATGTCGGCCTTTTCCTACCTTATATCCTTTGCTGCCCTTCTGGTTGCCTTCTTGTATGGTACATCCTCCACCTCTCCCCTCCCTTATGTCTTCAGTATGCTCTCACTTTTGAGATTATTACTTGCCTCACATTCCTATGTAGCCACACTGATATTCTACTCTTTCCTCCTTTTTTGCTTCTTTATTAAACTTTATCCACATGTATGATACTCCATCTCTGCCCAGTTTCACAACTTATTCACCCTTCATGATCTTCTTCCAGCCCCTTATCTCATCTTTGACTCTGCCTCCTGGCTCACAGTTATTTATTCCTGAAAACCCACACCATATTTTTTGTCCTTGGTTATTACCTCTCCATACACTCTAAATGACACAGTGGCATAACCATTATAGCTTTTACATGGACATCTCTAATCCACACTACTTTGTTTAGGACCACATCCAGATACTTACCCTTTCTGGAGCAGTCTGCATCAACTGGTTGAACCCTTCCTTGTCCAAGACTTACAAGTGTTCGCTCTCTTTCTATGTTGGAACTCTACTACTCCCAATTTACTCAGTTCATAGTCAGATACCCCATTTGTACAGCTTTCTCTTTCTCTTACTCCTCTGCTTTCGCTTTCATCCACTGTATTTGTCCATCAGTATTCCGTCTCTTTCCTGTTTTGCCTCTCTCCATTCTGTCATCCCCTTTTTGGGTTGATGATCCTCTTCTTCCTCTCTAACCTAGCATTTTATGGCAGCATTATGTGGTGTTGCCCCTTTTTCTCCTCCACCTCAGCCTTTCCTTACTAATTTGTACCTTGGCACTTCCATGTCCCCTCCCCTCATCACTGGCCCACATTTAAATGGTATCAAAAATGTCCATCCTTCCCCTTCCTGCATTACTGCTTGCAGCTCTCAACTCTTCTTTCTTAGAATCATTTCATTATATAATAATGTATAAAAAAGTTGCCATTCACCCTTGTTTTCCCTCTGCTAGGTATAGCATCTGTTTTTTCCCGTCTTCTGTTTGAATACATTCTACTGTTTTTTTTTTTTGCTCCAGGAAAACTTACCTCCTCATGAGACATCATAGCTGGATCTAGCACAAGGATCTCTAGGCACCTGCCTTGGGCCCAGTTCTAGTATGGGGCCCCTTCAGTGATGCCAGCACCATCCTTCACACCATTATAAAGTGTGTTCTGTACAAGTTACTACTGCACAGTCATAGCTGCAAAATTTCATGATTGTGAATTAGTATAGTAAATAAATAAAAAAAATGGTGTCATCATTCACTTACATTGCTATAAACTACTATCTTCTATGTATATATCTGGTTCACCTACTTGAAGATTTCACATTCTGAACTTTTCCATAAATACAGGCAGGAAATGAGTAGTTTATTACAGTAATTTTTGAAACTTTTTTTTACTTTGAGACTGTTTAAAAATAAAAATGGTTCACAGTCCTTCATTTTTAAAAACATGTTACGTTCTTCCTTACATTGCACTTACACGACTATTTTCCCATCCATTCCCAATCCTCTACCCTCCATGAGCGATACTGCTTCAGACGTCTCAATTGCGTGCAGGACTTACGACTTCTCAAGACTGAGCAAAGGATCACTGCCTCAAGTTCAGGCATGTAGGTACTACAGTTTATTGCAATATTGTTTAGCCTTCCTTGATTTACCTGCTATGGTCAGTGGTTGGTAGCAACAAAATAGGTATTGTTTAAAAAATAATACATTTTTATTTAAACTGTTTACACAGATGAAATTACAAGGAGCCAGGGTAGCATCCTGTGAGCTGCACCCATAACATACACAAATGCAGATTATTGGTCTGATTACTAGCTGGATTTATTTGTTTTTTTGTCTTACCCCTGACTGCACTTTGTACAGGGGCTGTGGACTGATGTGGGAACGGTGGCCTCTGCTGCAGGATAACAGATACTACACTTGTTTTGTGGTTTGCTGATTGTGGATGTGTGTTTTCTGGTATAACCCCATATCAACATAATAAGTATATTGCCCGGTGGTGTAAACCTTGGCTGCAGATGATTGTCATTGTTCAAGTGACATTCAATGTGCAACAGTGGGAAAAAGGGGCTGTGGATGGATGTATATATCGCCTTAGTAGTTATTTTGGTGCATATTTGGCAACTTTGACCTCCACAATGCCTTTGCTATTTGTAAAGACTGGGCAGAATGTAGTCATCTGTCATGATATCTTCTTATTTGTATATACTGATCAGTTCAATATGTGTAGCGTTTCTTCAACATAAACTGGAATGGGATGGTAGCAGTGGTGAAGCGGTTGTGTTGGCGCCTCACAGTAAGAGGTTTTCCGCTTCGATTCTTGGCTGGGGTGCCTTCTGTGCAGAGTCTGCATGTCCTCCCTGCATGTGTTTGGGTTTCCCTCCCACATTTCAAAGACGTGTCTGGAGCATTTTTCCCCAGGCCACCGCTGAAAATGGGCCTTGTTCCAAGTCGGACTTTCCCGTTAAACAAATCTTAAATAAATAATAAATGTGTACTTGTCAGTACTTCTGTTTTGTTGCAGGGGTAGAGGTGGCAGCAGGAGCTACTGTTCTTATGCAGCTATGTGAACCTTTGGGTTTCATAATTTAGAGCACACAGGGGTAGTTAAGATGACACTAACTGATCAGAGCTTGCTTGTCTTGGTAGTCATGAGATTTGTCAGTTTTGCTGCATATTTAGCTTTGCCATGAATGTTACCACATTTTAGTTTTGTGATGTAGCTGCACTTCCTTGTTGTTTGATACTAAAATTCATCACTTTTGAGAAAGAACAGTTTTTTTTCCAGCTGACTCTCTTGATAGATTCTAGTCTCCCACTTTGTCTCCTTAAATGTCTTTTGCTGGTTTAAAGGAATTTCTGAGGGTACAATACATGAACATGAATACAAGAATGATAATCTGATTTGTATCACTTTCTTTCCAAGATATAGAGCAAACATAGAATGTCTATAGAATATGACAAAACAGATGCAGAAATTACACTTTTCTTTTTTGGGGGAATATATCATAGGTTCATAGGTTCATAGGTTCATACTAGGCTATCTGCCCGAGGGCATTTACAAGCCTAGCCCATCGTTTTGTGGCGTACGCCACCCCTTTAGTATGGGGAACTATACCCATTATTTTGCTGTGCCTCTGTCGAGCAGTGACACTGAGGTAATCCCTGGGGTATATCTGCGATCTCCCATCCATTGGTCAAGATTTCTCTTGAACAAGGCCAGCGAGGTGCTCTGCCTCACATATACCGGGATTTTGTTCCACAGCATAGGGAGTCTTTGGGAGATGAATCTATCCCTCCAGCACGTCCTATTAATAGCCGTGTCGAGGTTTAAGTCTCCCGCCCTTGTGGCTCTGATGGATCTAGATTTTTTGAGGTGAAGCATATTCATCAAATCTGGGTTTGACATGGCCTTGTATGTTAGGCAAAGGTCACCTCTGAGCAAGCGGTAAGCGACTGAATAGAGCTGGAGTTCTTTCAGTCGGGCAGCATAGGACAGATTTTTGAGACCCTTTATCCTTTTGGTGAGGAACTTTTGTGGCCTCTCCAGCTGCTGCAAGTGTCGGGTCAGATACATTCCGAATGGGGCATTGTACTCAATCATTGGTCTGATGAGTGATGAGTAGAGAGAGACAATGACCTCCCTTGATCTAGATGAGAATCCCTTCATGATAAGGTGGGCAATGTAGAAGGTCTTCCTAACTACTTTAGCTACATGGGTGTCGAATGACAGACTACTATCAACCTGGGTCCCCAGGTCCCTGATAACTTCTTCTGTGCTCAGTGGATTGCCACCTATTTGGTAGCTAGGGGTAACCTTGTTTTTCCCGAAGGGTATGACTATACATTTTTTGGCACTTAACTTTAGGCCATGGCTCTGGCACCAGTTATCCGTTTCTGTGAGACCCTTCTGAAGGATATCTCTGTCAGATGTGTTTTCTACTATGGCACCTAGTTTGCAGTCATCTGCAAACTTTGTCAGCCATAACCCTCCTGTGTTTGCTTGTACTTCGGAGAAGTAGATGCCAAACAAGAGTGGGCCCAGGACTGAGCCCTGTGGGACACCACTTGTGACAGGCTTTGAGTCTGACATGGCGCCAGCAACTCTGACCCTGTGGGTTCTGTCACTCAGCCAGTTTGCAACCCATCTTGTGATGTATGGGTTAATATTTAAGCTGATGAGTTTTTCAATGATACCCGAGTGGGGTATTGTATCAAAGGCCTTCGCCAGATCGAGGTAGGCTGTATGGACTGCCTTTCCCTCATCAATGGCTTTGGTGACCGTTTCAAAAAGTCAACCAAGTTTAAAAGGCATGATCTGCCTTTGACAAAGCCAAACTGGGTTGGATCCAAAGTCTGCAAATTCCCTATGTCTTTATTTATGAGGTCCATTATGATCCTCTCCATGGCTTTGCAGATAAGGCTTGTCAAGCTAATGGGGCGGTAATTTCCAGGGTCGGTGGAGGCACCGCCTTTGTGGAGTGGGACCACAGTTGCAGTGCGCCACTCCTGGAGTGCGTATCCAGAGGTAAGACTTTGATTAAACAGCTGTCCTAGCTGTGGGTTTAATTCCTCATTGAGTTCGTGGAGCACACAGCCGGGGACACCATCAGGTCCCATGGATGCTGTGTTTTTTGCTTTGGAGAGAGCAGTTCTCACTTGGGCGTTGGAGATGTTTGGGGGCTGCAATCGTTTGGTATAGATATCTCTCCTTTTGGGGAGGGGAGAAGTTTGCACTGAACCTGTCAGCCAGTATGTTGGCAATGTCTGTAGGATCAGTAATCTTCACATCATTTTGAACTAGTTCTGAGCATATCTGGGAGTTTCCTCCCAGGTTTCTAACATAGCTAAAGAAGGCCTTATGATTGTCTTTTGAGTCTTTAGCTATTTTTCTCTCAAAATTGCTTTGGATGATTTTATGAGAGCTCTTAGTTTTTACTTATAGTGATCAAGGGTGTCTTACCTTTTAAGGATTTTGCTCTATCTTGTAGTAGCTTCCTCCTTTTGTTGTAGAGTTTGTTTATGGCTGGGGTCCACCAGACTGGACGCTTGCCTTTGGTACAAAGAGTCTTTGTTTAGCTTGGGATTGCCTTATCCATGCAGTCCTGCAGGTGCTGGTAGAAGGCATTTGTAAGTGATTCAGCGGCTTGTGTACTGTTTTCCGCCGGCTCGGGGCCTTAAAGGGGACCACCCTAGTCTTTAGAAGTTTGAAGTCGGCTTCGAGAAGTTCTTTACTGTGGTCTTTTTATTTCAGGTGGGGTGGGATGAGGACCTCCAGCGAGATTAGTTTGTGATCTGATCTCACCAGTGAGGGGTATACTTCCGGTGTTGAACATTGTGCTCCCATGTTCGTGATGATGAGGTCAAGTATGTTATCTCCTCTTGTGGGAATGGTAACTAGTTGTTCCATGGCATTTGAGTTTATGAATTCCAGGAACTTTTGGGCTAGGGTGTTTGGGCTTGAGTAGTGTTCCCAGTCTATATTAGGGTAATTGAAGTCACCTAGTATGATGGTGTTTGGTGATACATTTATCCTCTAGTGTTTTCAGGAAGGCCATGTGAGGTTCCTGAGTTTGTGAGGGTGGCCTGTAACATGCTACAATTTGCAGAGCAGTCTTGCCTATGGTTAATTGCACCTGGATGGTCTCCGATGCATCGTGCGTTGCCACTAGTCTTGAGGTGTGGGTGTCCTTGATGAATATGGATACCCCCCCCTCCTTTCTTGGTATTGTCCGGATTTTGGGGCCGGAACGCATGATATGAGGTAAAACCTGATAGTGCTGGGGTGCTCTCAGGAGCCTTGAACCAGGTTTCTGTCACAGCACAGACATCGATGTTCTCCATACTGAGAAGGGCCTCGAGTGCGTGCATTTTGAGATTCAGACTTCTGGCATTGAGCAGCATTACCCTTAGTTTTTTTCCTTTTTTGTGTTCTAGGGTGGTAGGTTTAGAATTTGAGCCTTGCCTAAAAAAGGCACTATGGGGGTGGCAAGAGCCTTTGCCAATATCCGGAATCCCAGGGGTGACAGGTGCAAGCCATCCCTTGCGAAGCAGCGTGGCTTGTCCAGCATGTCATCCCAGGCAGACAGACACTGGATCCCCTTTGAATGACACCAGTGTTTAAGCCAATTGTTAAAGCTGATCATCTTATCTCTGCATTTACTTTTGCCAAGCCACATATAAAAGGGCACTGACAGTCTTTTTGTTTTGTAACCTTGCAAAAAATATTGTTGCACAAACCATATTAAATTTTGATCATCTGAAGTGCTGCAGACAAAACTAAACTCTGCATGGACCTGCCATTTAATTGTTTTTGACAGTGAGGGAAAAGATCTAGTGATTTAGACAGTGCAAAATATTTGCCCTTCAGATATTTAATCATGAGGTCTCTCTGACAGAATACCATTAAACTAGCCACCACTTTCACTCTGATACTAATAGCTCTGACATGGATTTACAATGAACTTATTTAATACATCTGTGTTCGACATCTATTTTTTAATATATTTGTTAACTAGAGAAGCCCATGTTCAGATATGTTCATAGGTATGTACTAGGCTAATGGCCCTGGAGCCTTTACAAGCCAAGCCCATAGGATTACCCTGGCATCGTGCCACTCGACATTAGTTCCCAGTGCCACTGCCGAGTAGAGCCACTGGAGTGATCCTCGGGGTGAATTTTCTATTTCCCATCCACTCATCAAGATTTCTCTTGAAGAGGGCCAGTGAGGTGCTCTGTTTGACATTTATGGGAAGTCTGTTTCATAGCATGGGCAGTCTCTGGGTTATGAACCTGTCCCACCAGCATGTTCTGTTGATTGTGGTAATGAGGTTGAGGTCTCTGGAGAGTGTGGTGCGGAGGGATTGGGATTTCTTTAGATGTAGCATTTCTAACAGAGCTGGGTCAGACATGACTTTGTAAGTCAAGCACAGATCGCCTCTAAGTAGGCGATGTGCGACAGAGAATAGTTGGAGTTTTTTGAGTCTGTCCATATAGGACAACTGTTTAAGGCCTAGGATCATCTTTGTGAGGCACTTTTGCGGCCTCTCCAGTTGTTGCACATGTCTAGTGAGGTACATGCCAAATGGGGCATTGTACTCGATGACTGACCTAATGAGGGAAGAGTAGAGGGAGACAGTGACCTCTTTCTTCCTGGATGCAAAACCCTAAGTAATGAGATGTGCCACATAGATGGACTTTCTGACCACAGTGGCAATGTGGTAGTCAAAAGAGAGGTTGCTGTCAACCTGTGTTCCCAGATCTCTTATAACGCCTTCTGTGTTCAGTGGACTACCATCGATCTGGTAATTCATGGGAACTGAGTTTTTCCCAAAGGGGATGACGACACATTTTTTGGCATTGAGCTTAAGGCCATGGTTCTGACACCAGTTGTTGGTCTCAGTGAGGCCCTTCTGCAGGATGTCAACATCACTTGGGGAGTTAATAATAGCTCCCAACTTGCAATCGTCTGAGAACGTTGTCAGCCAGCGTCCCTTTGTGTTGACCTGGACTTCACAGAAGTAGATACCAAACAGAACAGGACCCAGGACAGAACCCTGTGGGACTTCACTGATGACTGGTCGGCAGTTTGACTTGGAGCCAGCTACTTTCACATTGTGGGTTCTATCTGTGAGCCAGTTTGCAACTCACCTAGTGATATAGGGGTTGATGCCTAGGTTAGTGAGTTTTTCTATTATTCCTGAGTGGCCAATCAGAAAAAACTAAATGAAAACTCCAACCAAGCTAGAACTTCCAATGAGTGACCTCCCAAACCTCCTGTAACAGAGGCACATGGGACATATGCAAATGACCCTTATGAACATCAGGTGTTTCATCTATATGGCGATTCAAATGTAAAAGTCATGGGCAATCAGAATCAGAATCGGAGGTTTGGGAGGTCACTCATTGGAAGTTCTAGCTTGGCTGGAGTTTTCATTTAGTTTTTTATGATTCCTGAGTGGGGAATGGTATCAAAGGCCTTGGTCAGATAAAGGTAGGCTGTATGAATTACCTTGCCCTCCTCCACAGCTCTGGTGACTGACTCAAAGAAGTCGACCAGGTTGACCAGTCATGATCTACCCTTCACAATACCAAACTGTGTGGGATCCAGAGTTTGGAGATTCCCCACATCCTTGTTTATTAGGTCCATGATGATGCGTTCCATAGCTTTCCATATCAGACTTGTCAGGCTAATGGGGCGATAGTTCCCAGGGTCTGTAGTCGCTCCTCCTTTGTGGAGAGGGATGACTGTAGCAGTGTGCCATTCGGTAGGGACAAAGCCTGAGGTGAGGCTGTGATTGAACAAGGCACACAGGTGTGGTGCCAGTTCACTCTGTAGTTCATGTAGAACACAGCCAGAGATAGTGTCAGGTCCCATAGAAGCTGTATTACTGGCCTTGGACAGTGCTGTTTTAACCTGTGCAGCAGTAATACTGGGTGCCTGGCAATCTACTAGTATTGTGATTGGTCCTTTAGGGGGGGAGTTCTCTTTTCATGGACAACTTGGGAGTACTTTATAGTTAAGTGATTTGATCAAAGTCACAAGGGAGACAAACAGAGGTGGCAGGAATCGAAACATATACTAGAGGCTACAGGTATCAGCTTATTAATAGTTCAGAGGTTTAATTCTCTGAAGTAACTGATAGAGCTAGCACAGAGGATGTAATTATGGCCTTTGATCACACCTTCTGTTTCATGACATAGGCTGAGAATTTTCTCATTTAAAGTAAGCAGGTATATGAAATTACAGAATTCCTGACATCTTTTGCTTTCAGGCACAAATTCAACTTTTCCCTCCTGAGTAGTTTGTATATAATTTGGCCTGAACAGTAAAAAAAAAAAAAAAAAAAAAAAAACAACAACAAACAAAAATACCTTACATAGAGCATGTATGCAGCATGTTAAGATAGAAGTGTATGTGTGCATGCATGTGCTTTTTTCCTAGTAGTTGTTACTATAAACCCTCATTGTTCCTTGGCTTGTTTAAATATTTACTGCACCATTCACTTAGCCCCTCTCAAGCTACTTAGTCCTTTTGGTTTTCAGCCACCTATAGGGCAGTGTTATTGTGCCCTTTTATAGGGTTTTATTATTACAGTGTCTACAGGTGTTTTTATACTAGCTAATTATAGGTTTACCTGTGGGGAACATGCCACAGGTCTGAATAACACGTTCTTCATGTGATTCATGTAGTGCCATGATGTATTTATTGTTCTTGGACTGAATGACTAAATACATTATAGTGTTTAATGCAATTTGGTTAATTTTATTAGTGCCACTTCCACAACAATGACTTAGTGATTCAGCAGATATTGGACACAGAAGTGTTCTTATTTATGTATAATGAATGCTGTGTTATGTTGCAAAGCACTTAAGAATGGCAAAGGTTGTTCATATGAGTAATTAAATATACTATTTTATGCAACACCTACAGGTATCTAATCTAAATATGTGGAATATTAAAAAACAAAACACCAAACTAAACTTATGTGTCAAGTCAATTGTACAAGCAGGCCTTAAACAACCCCATAAATAGTGCTGCAGACAGATTAATGGATTCCTCATATGTTTTAGGAAATCCTATCCTAAGAATGATATCCAAATGAGCTTTAGAGAAATACATTTTCTAAAGATTAAACTTTTTTTTTATTTGAACAGTGCATTTAATGTGTGAGACACATGGAATCAGACAATGTACTACTGCAGCTACAACTAGACCTAAGTCACAGCATTTTGAGTCCCTTTTCATTACCTGTATACTATGCTGCCATGCAATGAAATGTCACAGTCTCTGCCTTATGAGGTTTTGAGTCTGGATATTTTCTTGCCATGGGCTCACTACACGTATGGTATGGTGACATTGTATGCGTGCTACTTTGTGGTAAATGAGAAGCATGTTCAGTGTGTTGTATATGAAGTAAGGTTCTGGATTTATTGTTTATGTTGTTTTCAGACAGACCTGAAACTTTTGTGGGTCTAGACTTCAGAGTATTTGTACATGTGGTGGTTGGTATGTTTGCTAACAGGGTGGGGCTGATGCTGAGAGTTTATCATCAGTATTATGGCTCTGCTTTCACCTTTCTACCTCACAGATATTTAAAGTCTTGTCAAAGCACAGTTCATTTTCTGTGAGCATTGATGCCTGCTCTGTCAATTTCTCTTCTTCTTTGTGGTGCAGTTCCAGTAAACATCACCTTTAGAAAATTCTAGGACTTTATCGTCTGGAGGGGCATAGGACACTGTCCACATACACCAACAATTTCTCATCTCCTTTGAGATTTGGGTTTGGTAAACAGGTCACCAACAGTACATTACAGGGCATCAGTCTGGAGAGTCATGACTTGTCTTTATTATTTTTAATTTCCCAGAAATGACAGATTTTCTGGAATAATTTTTTTCATATATAAAAGCAGTGCTGGATCATTGTCAAATGGGGCCTAGGCAGGGTAATGGACCAGTACCACCCCCCCACACACAGAGCCATTACAGTGTCCCATTACTTGCTGTCTCTCCCAATTACTTAAACACCGTTCAAACCTGTCAGCATGCACAGTATTTTCCTCTTTACTTGTACAATGATTACAGAGATTTGACTTAAAACCTTTATTTCAAATTGTATAGCACAAACACTGATGACCATTGGTTAAACAAAACATTCTCACAATGAAAACAGACTTAGCATAAGCAACAATAAACCTCTCTTCCCTTGAAAGTCATATTCATTAAAAATGCATCTGGTGAGTGGCTGATTATTCATACTTCTATATCCACAGACATCCCCAAACCTAGCAGTTAATTACATCATTGACTACACCCTTCTTGGATGTCTGTGTCAAAAAATGAATAACAATAATAATGATCAAAGTCACATATTTCAAATTTGTTTCACACATACACATATTAGCCAAAGTATTTCAACGTAATTTGCACACACATATGCACGCTACTCCTGCAAAGCTGATTAAAGACTGCTTAAAAATGACCAGATGAGAAGGGTGTAAGGTACTTTCTTCTCCAGATGGCCTCCCTGTCCTCAGCAACAGTGATAATCACTTTGTTGACTATCTACTCTCTATGTACCACGTGGCGCAGTGGTGGAATGGTTAACGTTGTCACCTCACAGCAAGACGTTCTCCGGTTTGATTCTCAGCTGTGATGCCTTTGCCTTCTGTGCAGAGTCTGCATGTCCTCCCTACATTCTTGTCTGTTTCCTCCGGGTGCTCCAGTTTCCTACCTCATTCCAAGACCTCATTCCAAAGACATGCATCTGGAGAGTTTCAACCTGGGCCTCTGCTGAAAATAGGCTCTGCCCTAGTTGGATTTTCCCAGTCAACAAATTTTAAATAAAGAATCCAACAGAAGGAGGCAGAAGTAAAACCCAGATTCTTTTATTCCACAACAATGAGTGCTTTCCTCCAAATTACATGGGCTTTTTTTTTCTGATGAAGTCCATGAAATTCGGATGAAAGCACTTGTGGAAAAAAAGAATCTTGGTTTCACTTCTGCCTCCTACTTTTGGATTCTTGGCTGGATTACTTTATTTTTTGTTACATGTTAAATAAAAATAAATACATAAATATTGTTATGATGAAATAAATTACACATACTTCATTGGTAACTTTGGATGAACTACATGAAATTGTACAATAATCATGATCATCAGACCATAAGATCTAGCCATGTGCAGCACAGTTTAAACAGAAGAGTACTTATGAGAGCATAAGAAATATTAACCACCTGACAGCATGTGCTAAGTCAACATGCACAGTCTCTGTAGATGTAAAAGTCATCTAAATAATTCCACATTAAAGAGAACTATTACTAATGCAGAGGTTGTTGTTGGCAAATTAACTTTGCATTTCAGTACTTCATTAACAAATGCAGTGCCTGCTGCCCTTGAAGAACAAATTGCCTACATTACATTAAAAATTGGTGTGGTGGTGATATTGCAGTAACATTTCCTGAACCGGATCAGCTATGCAATAGCTAATGGCTGGCAAACAAAGACAACAGGTTCATAGTTACTAAGTATGCAGTCCTGAAGACATTAAGTAGTCTAGCCAATTGTTCAAAAACACTGTCTAGTTAAGTGACTTGCTCAAAGTCACACAGTAGATAAATGATGGCGGAAAGATTCAAACCCAGCACCCTCGTTACAGGAAGCAGCTCATTAACAAACCAGAGCTTTAGTCCTCTGTGCTAACTGAGAGAGTAACAGTTTTTAACTAAATGCTTAAATCTTTTACAATCTTGTAGAGAAGCCAACTGTATCACAATAATATACAACTCTGACAACTTGATGAATGCCTAAGAAAAGATGGTTTCGATTCATCATCATCATCAACCCCGTTTTCCCATTTTTCTACATGGGGTCAGGGTATCATGTTAATTGTCACCATCTCCCTCGATTCAATGCCACACTAATGCCCTTTTCATCACTCATGCCTGACTGTCGCAGATATTCTCTCAGACAACCCATCCACCTCTTTGCTGGACATTCTCCTTTCCTCTTACCTTCTTCCTGCCTGTCCCAAATCTTCTTCACTAGATTGTCTTCTGCTTTTTTTGCATGTATCTGAAACAAACCACTGTAATCTGTTCTCTTTGATCTTTTCTGCAATTGGGGCTACTTTGGCTTCTGCTCTTATGTCCTCATTTCTTCGTCTGTCTCACAGTGTGCATCCTACCACCCATTTCATTCAATTCACCTCCTTCACTTCTAGTGTCCTCATCTGCTCTGCCTTTATTGTCCATGTTTGTGTACCATACAGTAATACTGGTTGCACCACAGTCTTGTATACCTTACTTTTTAGCTTATTTGGCATTCTTCTGTCATACACTACATTTGAGACTCTATGCCAGTTGTCTGCAGCCCCTCTGATTATATTTTTTGACCTCTTCATTCAGACTTCCCTTTTACTCAACCACTCCTCACAGATACTTGAAGCTATTAACCTGTTTCACTATCTTCCCTTCTATCTCAATTCTCAGCTTCTTCTGATTTCCCCAATTTGCTGTCATTACCACTGTCTTATCTGTGCTTAGTTTCATCCCATGTTCCTTCAGTTTTGCATTGCATTCCCCTATCCTTTGCCGACGTTCTTGCTCAGAGTCTGCCTGTAATGCCACATTGTCTGCATACAGCAATTTTGTTGATCTGTCTCCTCTGACCTGCTTGCTAATATAGTCTGCAGTCCATCACCAGTATGAAGAGCAGTGGGCTCAGAGCTGAACCTTGATGCACACCCACTTCCACTGGGATTCCCCTCTGTGAAACAAAACACTGTTTGTACTTGAGTCTTTGGGTTCTTGATAATAGCCTACACTAATTCTACCAATGTTTCTGGGACTTTGAACCACCGCAGTACTGCCCACATCAGCTTTCTTTGGACCTTGTTGTATGCTTTCTAGAAGTCTCCAAGTCTAGGAATGCCCAGTTGGACTCTTTCCTCATCTCTAGCTTCTTCTCAATTATCTATCTCACTGCAAACATCAGGTCAGTTGTGCTGCGTCCTAATCTGAATCCGAACTACTCAACTTCCATCTTACTTTCTAATGCTCTGCATATACATTTATCAATTGTCTTGCAACCTGATATAGTTTATTTGTGCCACCTACTAAGTCACTTTCCAGAAGCTGGTAGATTACCTCTGATGACCTATTCTTTGCTATTGCAACTCCTTTCTTAGCTTCTTTGTTAGCCAACCAGTATTCCTTCCTAGCCTGGTCAGTCTTTTCTACCTCCCACTTTTTCCTGCACTCCTTTCTTTTGATGACTTCCTGGACTTCTGCATTCCACCACCAGCTTTCCTTATGTATCTTAATTCCAAACCTGGCTCGGCCACATATCTGTTCTATAGTCCTCACACATGCTGTTTCAGGGCCCCGCCATTCTTCAGCCCCACCTGTTTCCTCCTCTTCTTGGGGTACTACAGCCCCGAGTAATTCCTTGAAATGCTGCACTTTCTCTCCAGTCACCTTCTAGGTTTTCAGCCTTGGCTCTGTTGACCTTAGAGCCTTTACTGACCACTGCTTGCAGTGGTTTATACTGTGGGCCAACTGCTTTACTGGGCATGACTTTGCAATCATTATTCTACCCCAGTGCCCTTTCCTTACTAGGAGGAAGTCTACCTGAGTTGCATGTTGGCCACTCATATATGATCTTGTGACTGTCTCTCTTTCTGAACCATGTGTTGGCTACTATCAAGCTGTTTGCCATACAAAAGTCTAAAATGGCCTCTCCTTTATTCCTGTTGCCCCACCCATGTGGACCCAAGCAGTCCTCATATCCTGTTCTAACTGTCCTGATATGTGCATTCAAGTCACCCATTATCAACACCAACTCATGTTGTCCTGCTTTATCTAGAGGGTCTTGCAACTGTTGTCTGAATGCACTCTTTTCCTCACTATCACAACACTGCTATGGGGCATAGGCTGAGATTATGAATACTGCCCTATCATTACACTGAAACCTGATTGCTATGAGTCTGTCACTAATTCTGATCCCTCACTGCCTTCTGAAGTCTCTCTCTCAACTCAATTCCCACACCATTTCCAACCTGTCATTCTCCTGAGTAGTAGACTCTGGATCTCAAGTCAATTGGTTTCACTGCACTGCCCCTCCATCTCTTGGATACATAGGATGTCCAGCCTCCTCCGTATCATCAGGTCATCCACTTCCAAGCTGTGTCCTGTCAGTGAACCTACACTGAGTGTAGCAATTCTCAGTTCATGTGTGGCAAGTTGGTTTTACATCCAGCTTTTGCTCAATGGAGCTATCCGTGGTAACCCAGGCTTGGCAAATAGACACCATCCACTTATTGATCCAGGGCTGCTGGGCTTTTTGGCAGGCACACACTGGTCAATAGGGGCACTTACACCCCTCCCACCATTAGCATACGTCCCTGGGATAAGTCGGAGTCAGTCGAGTCCTCAACCCACTTATTACCAGCAAATACTCATACTAGGTAAAAAGACCAAATCCCCTAGAGCCATATTTTACACCATTGAGTGGCTAGCCCTGCCACAGCATGTAGTCTGTAATCTGTGTTCTCCTCCCTTTTGGATGGTGCACACCACACTAGATATTCAAAGCGGTTGGTCTGTACAACTCTTCCCCTATAGGTCACCCTGCAGAGTCTGTGCTGCTGCCCACAGATCCTTTCATTGGTGAGTTTGAGATGGAAAAAGTCAGTTGTTTCTCAGACGTGGGAGAAGCTCACAGAAACACAGGGAGAACATGCAAACTCCGAACAGGCACTGACTTGAAGTTCAGGATTGAACCTTGTACCTTGTGCATGGAAGATGAAGACCTTAGCCATTAAGGCAACTGGTCTGGTTCTGATTATCACTCTAAACAATGGAGTCTATATGACCTGACAAATGCCAACCCCTTTGCAGTTGCTGGAGGCTGCAAAGAAAGTACTACAAAAAATATATTGCTAAAATGCAGCATGTTAATACTAAATTACACAACCCAGGCTTATTAAATAATTAATTAATTATTTAGTGTAATGAATAAAGTAAAACAAAGACAGTAGAAATGGCCCAGCAGCATTTGTTCAACAAGCCACAAGTCATACAAAAATCAGAAATATTACTGCATTCAACATGCTATTTTTTTTTGGGAAGGGTGTGTTTACATGATGTCAGGACACCTACATCTCATTTTTGACTTCTCTGTCATCAAGTATAGCTAACCCATCTGATATGAGTCAGCACAGGTCTAACCTACTTGTTGAATTGATAATAATGCTTGTGTTGTTTCAGCATATACCTCCAGAGTCATCAGAGCCAGACTGTGGACAAATGGGTTCCTTATATAAAGTAATGAATCAGGTCCCTGCCATCAGTACCAATATCCCATTACTTGGCTGTCTCTCCCCATTTGTCATAAACACTGTCTAAACCTGTTAATATACATAGTATTTTTTAACTTTTTGCAATTATCACAGTGATATGGGTTTCATTTAACCTTTTATTTTAAATTTTACAGAAAAAACACTAACAGCCATTTTCTAAAGAAAGCATTCTTGCAGTGAAAACAGACTTAGCATGAGAAGCTGTAAACATCTCTTCCCTTGAAACTCATATTTCGTAAAAATGCATTTGGCAACCTACTAAACTGCAAGCTGAGATTCATACTTAAATAGCATATAGTGAAGTACTAATTAGCATCTATGTGAAGACTGCAGGAATTTAAAAAATAGATGTGTAATCCATTTGCTAACAGCCTGTGACAACCCACTGGAGACAATGTCCCTCTTCGATCTGCTCATGAGTAATGAGCACTGAGTAGTGAAGTAACTTGGCAGAGTCACATAGAAGACAATTGAAGGGTGAGGGAATCAAACCACGTACTACAAGAAGCAGTTCTTTAAAGCTAACAGCCTTAGTCTTCCGCATTAAGTAAAATAAAAATAGTTGTAGCCCAAACATACTGTATTTCACATGTATGTGCCTGCAAAAAAAACAAGGTAAGCAAAAATATATTCATCTTTAAAATAATGCTATTAAACTCATAGACTTCAGGCTGTCCAGTTTATTCACAGCTAAATACAAACACACTGTCAGCATTTTACAGAACAAGGAAACCAAGAATCACATCCAAAAAACATGGCTTATATGATGATACTCCTGTTTACTACAATCAACTGCTCTGGTGCATGGGTAGTTAGTTACTAGGCTTGCAGTCTTTGGGACCACTGTGAAGCCTAGCCTAAAGGTACAGTTGCCCCAAAGTACTGTCTGGTTAAGTGACTTGCTGAAGCACAGGGCATAGTATATATATAAGGCAAAATCTGAGTGTTCTGCAAAACTGTAGACGGAGAAGAGGAGTCTACTTTAAATCACTTAAAAATTTAACAGAACAACAGGTTTTGCATGAACATGTATTCTATGAACCACATAACCATTAAACTGTATGACTGACATACAGTAGCCCTCAGTGAGTTAGAAAAGAAAGATGCTGAAGCCATCTGGGCCCTATGCAACTGCCTAAGTCACCTTATGCTGTATCTGGCCCTGTAAAAGTCATTATTGCAGTGACAAGTACTCTGGGTAAACATTCGAGTATTTATGATAAAATCAAAAGCCAGACAAAGTAAATTCTCTAAAGGACAAGAACATTGTCTAAGTTTACTTTTTTCAGTAAGACAGTTCTGGCTGGCTTAAAATGAGTGTTATGCACAATTTCACTTCAAATTTTTATTTTTTTCCTGGAGGCACACTTCTTCCAGACTTACCCTCTACTACAGACATTTAAGGGATTTTTTTGCCCACTGTGGGTGTGGAGGCACACTGCATGATGTCTCTGGTAGCTGCATACACACAATTGCCATAGTTCAGGCAGGTATAAAATTAAGTGTAAAACTAACCAACTTCTTCATTGTCAAATGCACTTTAAATGTGAGATTCAGTGCAATGGTAGTTTATTGTTGCTAATGTTGATTTTGGAGTTTCTTTTCATCATGAAGACTTTTAGTTGTTTATAAAAGGGTCCTCAATGTTTTGGCATTACAATTTGAAGTAAAAGTTTGATATTAATGAAAAATGTTTATGATCACTGTAATTGTAAAAAAATTGTATGTATATATATATATATATATATATATATATATATATATATATATATATATATATACTGACAAAATTGGACATTAATTTATGGTGACTGGGGAGAGATGGCCAAGTAGAGGGATACATGTATGGTTGGGGGGGCCCTGCTCAATCATTCTACCCAGGGCCCCACCTGTTCATGATCTGGTTCTGATTGTTCCTTTCATATGTCATATACCTGTTGACCATCAGGTTCTGGCAGTGTAGTGGGCTCTACAACCTCCCCACACAGGATTGCAAGTTAGCATTGGCCACTCACCCACAATCCCATGCTGGATTTTCTAGTTTCTGTGTAATCCTGTGTTGCCTGGGTAACAACCAGGGCTTTATACATCTGTGTCATGGAACTGGTGCTTACCGACAAACCTTTCAACAGCTGACACAAACAGAAGCATATGTGCTTATCTTATCAAACTTCATTTCTTCAACAAAGTTAATTTTAAAGTACAGCATGAGCGATTTGTTTACTAGGATAGTGACAAAACAGCAGTGATTTAGCTACAAAAATGTGTGTATGTATATGTGTATTCCACTCCTCTTCTGTCACTACCTACTTGCCTGCACTAAAGCCATAACCTTCTTTTGCAATACAACAACCTTTGTGCATAATGTCAGGTAGTGCTAAAGTAATAAATACTCATGAGGTCATCAGAAACAAATACATTTTGGGAATATGTATTCTCAATACTAAATAAATCATCAAGAAAATAGTGTTAAAGATTTAATAAAAGCTGAAATGTGTTGAAAATTAACTTTTAGGGAAAACATCCAAAACTCATTACCTGCCATTTTATCTTTCATCTATTCCTGCAAATCATGCAATAAGACTTACCGACTCGTGGGTAGGAAGTGTTATGAACACCCTTATGGCTACTGCAGTCATCTTTTAAACAGGTCCTCTTATAACCTCCCTCTTCAATTTTAGTGGGGCTTCCACAAGTAGGACAAAATCCATACCTTTTATGCCAGGCAAGAACTGACCTTGCTTGTGCCACAACACCTTTCAAAAGGTAAATGAAAAGAAGAAACACAAAGTAAAAACTGTAGTCAATGTAAGCATAAATACATTTGAACAATATGCTGACCTCATTCAGACACTACAAAACATACTACTCTGCTGCTTTTCTGCTCTACAAAGGAATAACATGAAGTAGGTTGGACTTTTTGCAGCATCCTTTCAGCAGATGCACACATAGCTGCTACAGCAGGATAGCTGATACCAGGCATTATTTTTGTTTTTGAATACATTTTTCACATTGTCACTTAAGACATAGGCACACATACATTAAAAGAAAAGAAAAACAACTATACTAACATTTTTTTTTCATTTATGTAAGTTATACATTATACAGATGTTTTCTTTCATTCTTTATAACAATTCTCATTCAGTCCAATATTACATCTGGTGCTCTATTAGTCCAATATTACATCTGGTGCTCAATTCCTGCCTTTCCTTAAGCCTCACTCCTTTTCCTCAACATTATTTTGAATGTATTGTTCCCACAAACTCAATTTATTTTATGTTATCTGCTACTTCCCTTTTCTAAAGATCTCATTTCCATTTCTATTATCTCTTTTACAATATTCAATACTATAAAAACAGCTAGTTTTGATTTTGATTTACATTGTCTACTAATTGCTTTTTTGGCAGCCACTAGAATTAAGTATAATAAGTTCTTACTACGTCTAGACAATTCAGATCTTGTGTCCCAGCTCAGAAGAATCATTTCCTTAGTTACAGCCATTTGGACCTGCAATATTTCTTATAGAATATTCTGTAGGGAATTTTGAACATCTGTTAACTCTTTATACTCTCAAAAGACATGCTCCAGTTATCGCTTTCTTCCCCATAACACCTCCAATATTTGCTGATTGATTCTTACAGTTATTATGCAATATTGTATATGCCCTACTAATTACCCCCTTTATCACAACAGTTTTTTTTGTTCTAGATTCAACTAAAAATGCTAAAAGAGCAGGTCTTTCACTTCATACTCCCCTATCCCTTATCTCTTTGCCTTCCCTATCAGAGTGATACCAGAGGATAGGCAATCTCTAATTTGCAGTCCAGACTTCTTATGGGCCTCATTCCACTCTTTCTCCTTTTCCTCTCTAGTTATTTGCTCCCAGATACATTGGTTCCTTTGCCAGTTTTCTCTAGTAAATTCCAGCCCCTTCTTGCTTATTTTATGTACCCCTACTTGCAGTAATCCTTGCTGGCAAAATTTGCTTTTTGCATTCCCATGTTGGCTTAGTTCTTAGAATACTTTCCACATCTTTATGAGTAGGATACTCTGTATGGTTGGTATTCTCCTCAAGGATCTGCATCCAAAATCCCACTCTCTCCTTATTTATTTAACCCCATACTTTAGCATCATCCCTTTCTACTTCTGCTTCTGTTATGTAAATATGATCCTTAACTACATAGCTCTTAAATACCCCTTCAAATCAGGTAATCCTAAACTATCTTCTTCAACTGTGAGGATCAGCTTATCCCATTTAACTCTTGCCCTCTTTCCCTCCCACATAAATTCCTTTAACTCTTTATTAATTATTGTCCACAACTTCTCCTCTGGTTGATAAAAATATGCCTGACCTCCATAGAAAACTAAAAAAACTAAAACATGTTAACTGCTTGTATCTTGGTATTTATATTCATAAACAATAACTTCCAGTTCTCAGTATTTGTATCTTTTATTTAGTCTCTTCCCATATCCTTAGCTGACATAACAGAAGGATTTTTAATCCATACTCCTAAATATTTCATCTTATCATGTCCCCACAAATATGGGTATTGCTGAACCAATTCATGTGTGGGTACATAATTTACGGCTATAGCCTATGTTTAATCATCATTAGTTTTATAGCTTGAAAAGATTGTCTCACAACACAACACTGAAATGCCCTTTTATGGATTTATCAAGTATAAAATAATATCATCTGCAAATAAATACAAATTTTCTTGATCACCATACAAATTATAGCCTTGAATTTCTGAGTCCTTTATTTTCTTTGCCAATGACTCTAAATATAAATTAAATAACAAAGGGGAAAGAGGACACCCCTGACTGTTTTCTCTGATTAGACCAAATTATCGAAGAGGAGCCCTCCTGCTTTAATTCTTGCCTCCGATTCTTCTTTTATCCACCTAATTAACCTTATTATTGTATCAGGGAATGCAAATGCTTCCATTGCCCTACTCATAAAGTCCCAGTATACTCTGTCAAATGTTTTCTCTACATTTAGGCCCATCAACAACAGCTGTATATTTATACATTATGCTTCCCCCTAGATCATCATTATTGTATTAATGTTGTCAAACATTTTTCTCCTATCCATAAAACCATACTGATCCATATGTATCAATTTTGGCAACACCTTTGACAGTCTTTTAGTTAGTATAGACATTAGTCATAGACACTTTATAATCAAGGTTTAAAATTAAAATTGGTCTATATAAAGCTGGGTTTGATGTGTCTTCTTTGGGTAATATAGCCACTACAGCTTTCTTCCAAGATGCTGGTGCTTCCTATCCTTTTAAAATACTATTAAGCAAAATTTTCAAGCTCTTTATCACATTCTTCCCTCCTAAATTCCAAATTTCCACAGGAATTCCATCTGTTCCTGAGGACTTCCCTGCCAATTGATTATACATCACTATTTTTACATATCTCAACTCCTCCTGTCTTTAAGTATTAGTTGACCTCATCTTCGTCTTACCCTGGCATAAGTAAGTCTTAACTAAATGTTACCATTTGTGCTGTTTCTTGTTTTCCACATTCCTCTAATTTATATACATTTTTACAAAATTTCCAAACTAACGCTATGAGATCTCTAGTTATTTTTCTTGTCATAGGTTCATTAAGTTAGGTGACAACCCTTTCTACTTTCAGCTGTCTAAGTTACTGTGCTAAAAGTTTTTGTGCTCTCGAGTTGTTATCAAAAATAGTTACTTAACAGCAATATTTTTAAACTTATGCATATTATTCAAACATTCCCTTATCTTCTCTTTAGTACTCTGCAATTGCTTCTTCTTGTTTTCTTGTTCTGAGAGTGTCTCCTTATTCTTTAATACATTAACCTTTGTCAGACCTTCTAAATAATTCCTATTACTTCTTAATCACATCTTTTCTTCTTTTATTTCTATCCTAATTTTCAAATCCATTTTCATTTTATTCCACTTACTAGCTATAACTGAACTGATGAAGAAATGTTTATCTTTTCTACTAACTCTTGAATAATTTCCACATCTCATTCCCTGAATTCCACTCTTTTTAACAGGTAGGTTGGAAAGTGCCAGTGTCTCATTTTCGTTTCCCTACCCTACATTTTTATCTTGGTTTTTATTGGTACATAGTGTGGTGAAATAGTTATTGTTGTGTGTCAAAGTTTTAAATTAAATGCACATGTTCCTGTGAAATAAGCATTCTATCCAGTCTAGCCCAGTTATTACACCTTGGGGAATAATATGTAAATTCTGTCTTGAGTTCCTACTACTGAATTCATGTCTTCTATACCAAATATTTTCATATATTTCTTCATAAATGTATCCTCTTTTGTTATATTTTCCCTTTTAGGTCCCCCAGTACATGTTTACTATTGGAAATCAAGTTCCAGTTCCCAGCTATAAGTAATATCCCCATCCTAAAACTGATATTTCTCCCAAAATTTTCTTCAGCTCCATAACAGAAGATTTTGGAAGAATGTAAATACATGCCAGCATAATCCTCCTCCCTTGCCAATAGCCCCTTACTACCATTACTGTCTTTTCCCCTTTCCTAACAGTACTGGCGTGCCTCTAGTAATTATTATTATTCACCTCTTTTTTTGTGCCCCTGATATTCTGCTGAATATCCACCCTGACATCCTTTCTTTGCCAAATTCACATGCTCATTTCTTTCCAAACGTGTCTCCTGCAGCATTGTAATTTGCTCTGTGCATTTCTTAATATAATCTAATACTTTTTACTTTTTGAGTGAACTTGTAAGGCCATTTACATTCCAAGATAGTATTGCTAGAGTAGCCATTATTTTAAAAATCTGTTGATACCATCTGTTATACATGACAGATTTCTGAATGTGTATTTTCAACTTTTTTTTTAAACACACACACTGTTTGGCAGGCTGATACAGTTGTTTCATCTCCTCTCCATTTGAACTTATGTCACACATTTCAAGACTTTTTGCTTCAATAAAAACCTTCACACAAAAAACTAAATGCATTTTAAGAACAACCACATCCCATATTAACTTAGATCAAACACATAAAATTATGTACATTTCCAACAAATGTAGTCTAACCTTCAAGACAGGTACAATTGCCCCAAAACTGATAGCTGCACACACAGTTATTACCTAATCTAAAATTAAGGTTACCAGTGCTAAAGCTCATTTCACAGCCTGTGTTTCTAATTACACTTATTGTCACTGGTTCTTTTCTTAGCTCTTTTTCCTCCCAGATGTGACCTCCCCCAGCTTGCATGCTTTCAGAAGACATTAACTTTTATCCCTAAAAAAAAAAGTGCACTAGCTAGCTTAAAAAAAAAACTAAACTGCACACTATTCTATTAAATACATTAAAGTATTAAGGCTGCATGGGAGGATATTATCTCTTTGTCATTTCCCAGAGTTTCAGACTTTACTTTTTACTGAACTGCTTACCATTGTACCTTTAAATTTTGTATTTCCCTCAGAAAATAGTAGTCAGCAATGAGAAAAAAGCAGCTAACAACTCTTCAGATGCATGAATGAATCTTTGTAAATTTAACTCAGAATACATCTTTACTTAAAACACAAATGTACACAATTTCCCTGGCCAACTGCCCTCAGGTACAGCCTTTATGTCTCCTACTGAGAACATTTACAGATGTAAGAAACATAGCATTTTTCATACCTTTTATAATTTTGTCTTATTTTTCAAGCCTACTTCCTTCAAACATGTTGTGGCGTCCAGCTATATCCCACCAGACTGCCACCAATTAATGTGATATCTGGCCAATATCCCATTGGAGTGCCAACAATAAAATGTGATGTTCCTTACTATCTTTGGTCAGTAACTAAGGAACTTCGGTCCTCACTACTGACTCCACTGTGAGACTGTCACTTAAATAGGAGTAATATTTCACAATTTTCCCCTAAAAGCACAACAGGAACATGCTCAATAAACGACATACTTCTGTCCACCCCTAATGTAACTCCTTATTACACACTTCGTAGCAATGTGTCCAAGCTTAAGACCTCTGATACTCTCACACTCAAAGTAAATTTAAATCTCACACATCCAAACACTTCTGGGAAAGCCTGACACAGATTTCCAGCTGTGTCCCTTCCCCAAAATAATACAGTAATGCTGCCATCAATCAGAACATCTTCATGCCCTTATAAAGGGGTGTACAACTATGAAAAATAAATGATAGCTATGATCAGAGCAGACAAGACTTCGAGGGGACCTGGGAAGTATCATATATTTATAAACACTCTTTAATCTCTAAAGAAAAACACTGATTTCCAGCCACAATGTAAAGTAATGAAAACATTTAATAATAAGTAAAATGCTTAAAATCTTACCTTTAAGCATCCCTGTTACTAGCACTTTCTCTAATACCTAAAAAGATCATCTCTACTTGACTCCAAGTAGACTTTTCTCTATCTGTTAAACCTAGCACTTGCTCCTACAGTACTTATTACCTTGATACGGCACTCTTATAGATAGCACCCCAAAAAGGCAAACCCCCATTTCTCGGTCACCCACGTCCCCCGGAATCTCTTTTCAAGTTTTTTTGTCTAGTCCTTCTAGCATGTCGAGGGATCAGTTGCTAGTGTCCTCTCCTGCTCAGCTGGTGAACCTGGGAATATTGAGGCAATGTTACAATTGCCTCATGTACACAGACAACCCTCTCCTCCTCCCACAAAACACAAATACATGCGAGAGATGCAACTATACGGCCAAACTGGAGGCTGAGCTCTCTCAACATAGGACTGGCAAGACCAGTCAGGAGGAGAAAGTTACCACACACACTATAGACCCAGTCTCACATAGTACCATCACAACCTCAAATCATACACATAAACACACAAAGACATACTCGGCTCTGATCAAAAATCTACCAAAACAGCAGAGGCCACCAAAGCAGACACCCAAACAACCACCACCTCAGAACACAACACCTGCAACACATAGACCTCACAGTCAGAGTGTCAAACAGTCACAGCCCTTAAGGCCAAACACAATGCCAGACACACTAGTCATTGGTGACTCCATAGTCAGACACACTGACGTCCCGCCACCAGACTGAGTAAGGAGAAGGTCACAGTAAGCTGCCTGTCGGGCGCTAGAATCCGCCACATAACGCAAGCACTCAGGTCTCTCAACAGCAGGTACAAATACGACTCAGTCATTGTCCACGCTGGTGTAAACGACCTGAGACGTACCTCCTTGGACTACATGAAAAGAGACATTGAGGAGCTCTCTGATTATGTAGCCCAGGCAGGTATGACCCTGACCTTGAGCAGTATCCTACCTTCACCAAGAATGATGCCACAATACAGAGATAAGATGATCAGCTTTAACAATTGGCTTAAACTCTGGTGTCATTCAAAGGGGATCCAATGTCTGTCTGCCTGGGATGACATGCTGGACAAGCCACGCTGCTTCGCAAGGGACGGCTTGCACCTGTCACCCCTGGGATTCCGGATATTGGCAAAGGCTCTTGCCACCCCATAGTGACTTTTTTAGGCAAGGCTCAAATTCTAAACCTACCACCCTAGAACACAAAAAGGAAAAAACTAAGGGTAATGCTGCTCAATGCCAGAAGTCTAAATCTCAAAATGCACGCACTCGAGGCCCTTCTCAGTATGGAGAACATCGATGTCTGTGCAGTGACAGAAACCTGGTTCAAGGCTCCTGAGAGCACCCCAGCACTATCAGGTTTTACCTCTTATCATGTGTTCCGGCCCCAAAATCCAGACAATACCAAGAAAGGAGGGGGGGTATCCATATTCATCAAGGACACCCACACCTCAAGACTGGTGGCAACGCACGATGCATCGGAGACCATCCAGGTGCAATTAACCATAGGCAAGACTGCTCTGCAAATTGTAGCATGTTACAGGCCACCCTCACAAACTCAGGAACCTCACATGGCCTTCCTGAAAACACTAGAGGGATAAATGTATCACCAAACACCATCATACTAGGTGACTTCAATTACCCTAATATAGACTGGGAACACTACTCAAGCCCAAACACCCTAGCCCAAAAGTTCCTGGAATTCATAAACTCAAATGCCATGGAACAACTAGTCACCATTCCCACAAGAGGAGAAAACATACTTGATCTCATCATCACGAACATGGGAGCACAATGTTCAACACCGGAAGTATACCCCTCACTGGTGAGATCAGATCACAAACTAATCTCGCTGGAGGTCCTCATCCCACCCGCACCTGAAATAAAAAAGACCACAGTAAAGAACTTCTCGAAAGCCGACTTCACACTTCTAAAGACTAGTGTGGTCTCCTTTAAGGCCCCTGAGCCGGCGGAAAACAGTACTCAAGCCGCTGAATCACTTACAAATGCCTTCTACCAGCACCTGCAGGACTGCATGGATAAGGCAATCCCAAGCAAAACAAAGACTCTTTGTAACAAAGGCAAGCGTCCAGTCTGGTGGACCCCAGCCATAAACAAACTCTACAACAAAAGGAGGAAGCTACTACAAGATAGAGCAAAATCCTTAAAAGGTAAGACACCCTTGATCACTATAAGTAAAAACTAAGAGCTCTCATAAAATCATCCAAAGCAAATTTTGAGAGAAAAATAGCTAAAGACTCAAAAGACAATCATAAGGCCTTCTTTAGCTATGTTAGAAACCTGGGAGGAAACTCCCAGATATGCTCAGAACTAGTTCAAAATGATGTGAAGATTACTGATCCTACAGACATTGCCAACATACTGGCTGACAGGTTCAGTGCAAACTTCTCCCTCCCCCAAAAGGAGAGATATCTATACCAAGCGATTGCAGCCCCCAAACATCTCCAACGCCCAAGTGAGAACTGCTCTCTCCAAAGCAAAAAACACAGCATCCATGGGACCTGATGGTGTCCCCGGCTGTGTGCTCCACGAACTCAACGAGGAATTAAACCCACAGCTAGGACAGCTGTTTAATCATAGTCTTACCTCTGGATACATACCCAGGGAGTGGCGCACTGCAACTGTGGTCCCACTTCACAAAGGCGGTGCCTCCACCGACCCTGGAAATTACCGGCCCATTAGCTTGACAAGCCTTATCTGCAAAGCCATGGAGAGGATCATAATGGACTTCATAAATAAAGACATAGGGAATTTGCAGAATTTGGATCCATCCCAGTTTGGCTTTGTCAAAGGCAGATCATGCCTTCTAAACTTGGTTGACTTTTTCGAAACAGTCACCAAAGCCATTGATGAGGGAAAGGCAGTCCATACAGCCTACCTCCATCTGGCGAAGGCCTTCGATACAATACCCCACTCGGGTATCATTGAAAAACTCATCAGCTTAAATGTTAACCCATACATCACAAGATGGGTTGCAAACTGGCTGAGTGACAGAACCCACAGGGTCAGAGTTGCTGGCGCCATGTCAGACTCAAAGCCTGTCACAAGTGGTGTACCACAGGGCTCAGTCCTGGGCCCACTCTTGTTTGGCATCTACTTTTCCGAAGTACAAGCAAACACAGGAGGGTTATGGCTGACAAAGTTTGCAGATGACTGCAAACTGGGCGCCATAGTAGAAAACACATCTGACACAGATATCCTTCAGAAGGGTCTCACAGAAACGGATAACTGGTGCCAGAGCCATGGCCTAAAGTTAAATGCCAAATGATGCATAGTCATACCCTTCGGGAAAAACAAGGTTACCCCTAGCTACCAAATAGGTGGCAATCCACTGAGCACAGAAGAAGTTATCAGGGACCTGGGGACCCAGGTTGATAGTAGTCTGTCATTCGACACCCATGTAGCTAAAGTAGTTAGGAAGACCTTCTACATTGCCCACCTTATCATGAAGGGATTCTCATCTAGATCAAGGGAGGTCATAGTCTCCCTATACTCATCACTCATCAGACCAATGATTGAGTACAATGCCCCATTCGGAATGTAGCTGACCCGACACTTGCAGCAGCTGGAGAGGCCACAAAAGTTCCTCACCAAAAGGATAAAGGGTCTCAAACATCTGTCCTATGCTGCCCGACTGAAAGAACTCCAGCTCTATTCAGTCGCCACGCTTGCTCAGAGGTGACCTTTGCCTAACATACAAGGCCATGTCAAACCCAGATTTGATGAATATGCTTCACCTCAAAAATCTAGATCCGTCAGAGCCACAAGGGCGGGAGACTTAAACCTCGACACGGCTATTAATAGGACGTGCTGGAGGGATAGATTCATCACCCAAAGACTCCCTATGCTGTGGAATAAAATCCCGGTATATGTGAGGCAGAGCACCTCGCTGGCCTTGTTCAAGAGAAATCTTGACCAATGGATGGGAGATCGCAGATATACCCCAGGGATTACCTCAGTGTCACTGCTCGACAGAGGCACAGCAAAATAATGGGTATAGTTCCCCGTACTAAAGGGGTGGCGTAAGCCACAAAACTATGGGCTAGGCTTGTAAATGCCCTCGGGCAGATAGCCTAGTATGAACCTATGAACCTATGAACCTAAGAATGTAAATCAATAGCTTTCAATAAACACCAGAATTCAATCACCAGAAATGTAAAATGAAACTGTAGGATAGAATTCCATCATTCTAGAAAAACTATCTGAATAACCCATCATCATCAGCCCCCTTGTTCCCATTTTCTACATGTTGTTGGGGAATCGTGTTAACTGTCGCCATCTCTCTCGATTCAATGCCACACTCCTGCCTTCTTTGACATTTATGCCTGTTACAGATCCTCTCTCACACAATCCATCCACCAATTTGCTGGACATCCTCATTTCTTCTTATCTTATTCCTGTCTTCTTCACCAGATTGTCTTCTGCTTTTCTGCATGTGTTCAGACCACCATAATCTGTTCTCTTTGATCTTTTCTGCAATTGAAGCTACTTTGGCTTCTGTTCTTATGTACTCATTTCTTTGTCTGTCCCACAGAGTGCATCCTACCACCCTTCGCAGGCACTTAATTTCCATCACCTCTAGCGTCTTCATCTGCTCTGCCTTTACTGCCCAGATTTCTGTACCATATAGTACTACTAGTCGTACCACTGTCTTGTATACCTTATTTTTCAGCTTATTTGGCATTCTTCTGTCATAGACTATACCTGAGACTCTATGCCAGTTGTCTGCAGCCCCTCTGATTCTACCTTTGACCTCTTCATTCAGACTTCCCTTCTCCTCAACCATCCCTCCCAGAAACTTGAAGCTATTTACTTGTTCCACTATCTTCCCTTCTATTTCAATTCTCAGCTTCTTCTGATTTCCCCAGTTTGCTGCCATTAGCACTGTTTTATCTGTGTTTAGTTTCATCCCATGTGCCTTCAGTTTTCTATTCCATTGCTCTATACTTTGTTGGAGTTGTTTCTCAGAGTCTACCTGTAATGTCACTTCATCTGCATACAGAAACTTTGTTGATCTGTCCCCTCCAACCTGTTTGCTAATGTAGTCCATCACCAGTATGTCATATGATTGAATGTTAAAAATTATCGAACGCTTTAAAAAGTGAAAATGCCGGAACTCGAAATCTTTATTGTGGGAGGCTGCACCCTCCACACCCCCACTAAATATATATTCCAACTCCGAGATTGCACTACAGTGAGGAAAGGGCAAATATTCTGACCTTCACTGTACTGCAATCCCACAAGAAGCACTTCAAGTTCTGGCATTTTCACTCTTTAGAGCATTTGATATTTTTAACATTTGCTCATATGATATAGACCCTGAACAGCAGTGGGTTCAGAGCTGAACCCTGGTGTACACTCACTCACACCTGGAACCCCTCTATGAGGCTGAACACTGTTCGTACTTGAGTCATTGGGTCCTTGTACATAGCCTGTACTAATTCTACTAATGTTTCTGGGACTTTGAACCCAGATCAGGTTTCTTGCGACCTTGTCATATGCTTTCTCCAAGTCTAGGAATGCCCAGTTGGACTCTTTCCTCATCTCTAGATTCTTTTCAGCTATCTGTCTCACTGCAAACATCGGGTCAGTTGTGTTGCATCCTGATCTGAATCTGAACTGCTCATCTCCCATCTTACATTCTACTACTCTGTGTATCCATTTATCAATCACCCTCTCTAGAACTTTCATACAATGCTTTAGGAGTTTGATTCTTCTGTACTGCCCACAGTTGTGGATGTCTCCTTTGTTCTTGTACACTGGTACAAGTATGCTTATTCTCCAGTCATCTGGGATACACCTTTCTCTCCACAAATCTGAATTTATATCTGAATAACTAAGCTTTCCTAATTTAACTAGAGAATACTGTCCCTGATCTAAGCTAACACATAACAGCAATGCAAAGGCAGACTTACAGTTTTTGGTGAGTTCTCTTTTCTTTGGGTAACACTGCACAGAACTGTAACTGACTGCAACTCTTCTCACACTGCTCAGCACTTAACTAACTGCACAACCTAACAGTCTCAACTATAGTATTTTAAAAATAACAGTCTGCTGTTTGAAAAAGTTATTTTTCCTGTCAATCAGCTGTTCAAATAATTACCTAGCAACCAGTAACATTCTAATGACATAACCCACTGTTCAGCTGATTCTCCACAGTACTTTACAATCTTCCTCTCAAACATGTGCAATTAGAAATGTATCAAAACACTGACGAATTCTTTAAACATTATCTTTAAACAGAGAAATACTCAATACTTCATTCAACAGTAAATTTCTAAGGATACTAAAAACCCTGGCCCCCCCATTAGACACATTAGATGTAAAACAAACTGCTCCCCATGGCTCACAGAAGAAAACAAACAACTACTAAAACAAAGAGGAAAACTCTGGTATCCACACCAGCTCAACCCCCTTGATAATTATCATCACTTAAGAAATACTTGCAAAAAACACATCAAAACTGATAAAAAACAGTACTATTCAAATATGCAGCACAAATATCAAAATAACCCACAAAAATTATGGGGTACTATCAAAAAACTTATGCATCCAGGCCGTACTTTCACCCCATCACCAAATACCCATAACTCAGAAGAAAATATTGCCTCCCAATTCAACTCCTTTCTCATAAACTCCATACTCTTACTTATTACAAACAAAAGTAATTCCCAACAAATGACTCACCCTGTAAGTAATGACAACCTAACCACACTCTCCCTCCAACCCATCCACATAGGGAACCTAAAGACATTACTAAACAAGCTAAAACCTACAATCCTTACTGCTGACGTACTACCAAATGAATACCTCAAACAAGCAGCAGAGGTCATCTGTTACCCAGTATCAATTCTGATTAATAGATCCATCGCAGAACAGTACATACCAAAAATTTGGAAAATCTCCTATGTAATTCCCCTCCACAAAGGAGCTCATCATTAGAACTTTTCAACTGTAGACCGATATCCATATTATCCCCTTTCAAAAATTTTAGAAAAATGCGTCCACTCACAACTAATAGACCATCTACTAACAACAAACTCCTTGCCAACTCATAACACGGTTTTCAACTAGGCCATAGCACCACCAGCACTGCCTTGCTTAACTTCACTAATACCATAAACCAACTAAAAAACAATGGCCAAATGGTTTCCTCGATATTTCTAGACGTGTCAAAAGCATTTGACACAGTGTCCCATGAGTAGCTCCTAACTGAACTTGCATCCCTTGACATATCTAAAAATACCCTCTTATGGTTCCAAAACTACCTTTCAGATCATCAGCAAGCAATCAACTGGCAAAACGATCTCTCTTCCCTGCTCCCTGTAATAGTAGGTGTTCCACAAGGCTCAATACTTGGTCCACTACTCTTCTCGGTCCTCACTAGCACTCTTCAAACTGCAACTAACTTTGCTACCATCATATAATATGCAGATGATTCCACTGTCATCTGTGCCACACCCTCTCTGCCTCAGCTACAAGAAGTTATCCAAAAATCCCTCATAGCCATTGAATCTTTCCTAAATAAATATAATCTCATCCTAAACCCCAATAAAACTAAACGAATGCTATTCCACAACAACAATCACAAAACAGACAACCTGAAACAGGACTTTAAAATCATCTCATCCAACCACACACTAATTCAACCAATCTCAAAAACTAAACTACTAGGTGTTACTACTGATAGTAACTTAAAATATGACAGGCATATATCACTTACAATTAAAAAGGCCCACATTAAATTGGGTTCTTTATATACGATTAAGACTTACCTAACCAACTCTTCTAGATAAAGCAATCATCAGGACCAACCTACTATCAACCCTATTCTACTCTTCCCCTGTACTTACAAACCTCAGGAAATCTGACTTAAACAAACTTGAAACATGCTACCACAAGATAGCCAGATTTGCTGCCAACCTTCCCCACAGAACTCATCACTGCCTCACCCTAAAACAGCTCAATTGGCGTGAAGTACCTAACCTCTTATCCTTAAACCAAATTGCTCTAACCCACTCTATAGTGTACTTACCTGACAAGTGCTCAGCCATACACAACCTAGCACAAATCCATCACAACAACAGGACTCTAAGATCCTCCGACAAACTTATATTAAAAGTTACAAAATCCAACAACAGCTTTAGAGACTCTCTTTACTCTAATCACATCTCTAAGACTTAGAACTCTGTCCCTCAGAATATACTAACCACAACCCATCCAGCACAGTTCAAATACCTCCTAAAGACTAATCTAAATGACAACTGGCTATGCTCTTGCTCCTCACCATGCTGAACTTACTGTACACTTCCCTATCTTAGCCCACCACTAACCTCTTTCCCACTTACTACTCAGATGTAAACCTAATTTCAACAATATTACTGTGTGTTATTGTATGGTGTAGATTATACAAGTGTGTGTGGGTTGATAAACATTGATTAGAATCACATTGTACAGAATGCTTTCCTTATAATGTGTATAATTCTGCTTTCCTTATGATGTGTATAACTCTTCTGATCATGTATATTTTGTAAAGTTATACTGTCTACTTTTGTGGAGCTTTTCTCCCCGGGCCTCAACTGAAAAAGGACAACAAGCCCAGTTGGACATCCCCAGTAAACAAATGTTAAATAAAATAAATATTAAAAAAATGTATTTACATTTCACAATTAGACATGCTAGCATACAAGTCAATCTGAGAATGTACACAAATCTTCTGCCAGACATGCTAACACAGATGACAGTGTTTTCATTTTCTTCACATTCCCCCTCCCCCTTATGACTCAAGCACAATTTTCAAGTGACCCTTGAAAACCGATGCTTGAGAACAATGGATCTACCTGGGAATATCAACCCACTCCTCTCCTGGGGAATCCATTTGCATTGGAATTATTAACCCACTGCAGTGTTTTTCTCCTTCTGAGGAAACTTGGCTGAGCACAGCCCCCCACACCACAATTTGATGCATCTACCTCTACAATAAATTCTTTACCTGTAATCTGGGCTGGCTAACACGGAGGTCCTCCCAAAATCTCTTTAAGTTTTTGGAATGCCTGTTCACAATCTGTGGTCTACACTACCTTGCCCATTTTATTCTTCCTAGTTAGGCCAGTAAGGGGTGCAGCTATGGTACTGTAATTGGGCACAGATTTCCCATAGTACCCTGCTGTCCCTAGAAATGTTCTCACTTGTTTCTTAGTTACAGAAACTGGTCACGCTTACGAATCTTCCACCTTGACAGGTTCTGGCCTAATTTTACTACTTCCCACTCTGTGTCCTAAGTAAGCAACCTCTGCCATACCCACTTGATACTTACTGGGTTTAATGGTTAATTCTGCCCTAATTAATCTATCCAAAATCCCTCACATGTTGGTCTGCAAATGCCAGTAGCACAGTCTTCAATGTAGAGTTTAACCTCTCCACAAGACTATTACTATGGGGATAGTAGGGGTGGTCTTCAGATGTTTCACCCCACAACACTTCCACAGACAAGTCAGCAGATCTGACATGAAGTTGGCACCTTGGTCAGTCAGTATTTCCAGTGGAAAACCTATTCTTTCTAGCAAAGCATTTGCCACCTTTTCTACATCAATATCACCTGCAAAAGGAATATTAGGGACTTTAGCTAGAAGTGGCAAGACGGTAGGCTCTAGGCTCTACCAACTGCTACACTACCTCACCTTCCAGCCCTCTATGAGTCCACTTTCTATACAACAGTCCTTCCTTCTCAGCCTTAATATCCCCTTCCCCAGGAATATCAGGGACTATAACTAGAAGTGGCAGACGGTAGGCTGTAGGCTCTACCAACCGTTGCACTAATTCACCTTCCAACCCTCCTTTAGGAGTCCACTCTTTATACAGCAAACCTTCCTTCTCTGCCTCAATATCACCTGCACAAGGAATATTGGAGACTATAGCTAGAAGTGGCAGATGGTAGGGTCTAGGCTCTACCAACTGCTGTACTACCTCACCTTCCAGGCCTCCCTTAAGAGTCCACTCTTTTAAAAACAAATCTTTGTTCCTGTATACAGACTCACCTCTTCCTTGAGCCTCAGGTGCTTCCTTAACTATCTCCCTCAAGCTTTGTACTGTAAGGTGCATATGTTGAGCCTGTCTCAACTGTACATTTGTGACCCTCTCAAGCTCCCCTTCCACAGGAAGCCTAGTATCTTCCAACAGCAGTACCTCACTGTCTATCTGGGTATCATCTCTCACATCCATTCTTGACGTTACCCTGTCCAAGGGAAAATCAATACCTCCCAGCAGTTGTGGCTCACTTTCTGACTTACTACTACAGGATAGCTCTTTCTCTGAAACAGCCACCAAACTAGTCCCAGCTTCAGGTATGAGAGCTGTCTGGTTCTCTCCCAGACTACCAGACCTACATGCCTGTCTCCCAGCCTGAATATGTTTCACTGCATGCACACAAGGCATGCATCATCACAGTCATTCCCTATCAGGACATCTGCAGGAATATTCTCAAACACAACCTCCCCTTCCACAGAAGCCTAGTCATTTCCGACAGCTGCTCCTCACTGTCACTCTGGGTAACACCACTCACTTCCATCCTTGCAGTCATTATGTCCAAGGGAACATCAGTACCCACCATCAGCTGTGGCTCATATTCAGACTTACTGCTACCAGACAGCACCTTCTCTGAAACAGCCATCACACCAGTCCCAGCTTCAAGTATGAGATCTTTCTGGGTCTCTTCCCAGACTACCAGACCTACATGCCTTTCTCCAAGCCTGACTGTGTGTCACTACATGTACACAAGGTACTGCATCATCAAAGTCATTCCCTATTAGGACATCTGCAGGAATATCCTCAAACACACCTACTTGCTTGCTTCCTCTTCCACCCTCCCAGTCAAGATGAACCCTAGCCAACAGTATTTGGAATGGGGTCCCTCCCAACGCTCTAACTGGAGTGGACTGCCCAAGCAAGTACTACTTTTCTCTAACCACTGCAGGCCTCACAATGGTTATATCAGAAGCTGTGTCCCTCTTAGCAGTTACTACCTGTTTATCATCTACTAAGATTGGATATAAATTTTGATGATAATCTGGCACCCAGTTGTTTCTAAACAACTTACCACTTGGCAGTTTGTCAACCACATTTACAGGCTCCCTCATCTTCTATTTCTCACATTGCCTCAATAGACATTTGGCTGCTATGTGGCCCCTCTGGTTACACTTAAAACATCTAATCCCTAACCATGCAATTGGATTAGTAGATTACCCCATTACTAGTGTACTCTGTTGGAGTGGTTTAGATTGCCCCCCATGGGTTCCTTTATGTCCATGCACAGCACTGGGTATCTCTCTCCTGTGCAGTGGTGCACTGCTTGCCAAGTAGAGATCCCCTTTACTCACCAACTCCTCTCCAGGTTTGCACTCATGGTGTGCTAACCAGACTCTCATGTCATCATGCAAAGTACTGAGGGCTTGTTCCCTCACCAAAAGGTCTGCCAATCCCTCAAATGTGGTGACCTGACACCCACTCAGCCATCTGTGAAAGTAAGTACTTAAGTCAGCAATATAATCACCTACACTTTCATCTGCCTTGTGTCTATGTTCATGAAACTTTTTTCTATAAAGTTTAGGCGTTAGTTTAAAAAATCTAGAAGACAGTTCTTAACTTTAATATAATTCAAACAATCTACATCAGACAATTTTGACATGGCCTGAACTGCTTTAATGTGGAGTAAGGAAGTCAGGAGCTGAACCCAGAGTTCACGGTCAACATCATATTGTCTACATTCACTCTCAAAAATATGAATAAAACTATCAATGTTACCCACATCCCTGTACTGAGGAAAAGGTTTATTGGCCTATACAGCTTCTGGGCTCCAGTTATTCCCTTTCCCATTACCTCCATGACCCTCTCAAAGGGTAAGAAACTCCACTTCATGCTGGCGCTGTCTGTCATTCTTCTCATGCTATCTCTCATTGTCCTTGGCTTCTAAACGCCTCAGTCCCTCTTTGGTCTCCAGCTGTTTGATCTCCAGTTTATATTGCCACTGCTTCTCCTCAGCCTGTCACACTCGCTCATTGGCCTCCAGACGTTGGGTATCCAGGAGCAGTTTCTCCTTAGTCTCTAGATGTTTGACCCTCCAGTTCACATTGGCATTTCTTCTCCTCAGCCTCCAATTCCGATCTCCTTAACTCTTAAAGCCATACAGTAATTCGAGGCAACTACGATCATCCAATAAAGTATTGGTCCAAACCCACAAAGCCATTAACTCAGCCAGCGACTCCCTGTTTGCCAACATCGTTGGCATAACTTGGAATTCACTTCCATCTAACCTTACCCTCAAACCTTATTTAAGTCTCTTCAAAAAAGGCCTCAAACAGTATTTTAAAGAGCACTGGCTTTGTCCCTGTACTAATCCTGATTAACCAGTACTTATTCAATGCCTTATTTAAATTAATATTGTACGCATCTCTTGCTTATAAAAGCTTGCTACAACCTGTTGTTTTTGTATACTATTACACACTGCGTATATTGTGAGTACCTACTAGAGGGCTTTGTAAATATGTTTGACTCATATCTGTTATGTTCTAGCTTTATCTGGAGCTTTTCTCCCCGGGCCTCCGCTGAAAATGGACATATATCCAGTCGGACTATTCCGGTCAACAAATATAAAATAAAATAAATAAATAAACTCCAGACGGATTCTCAGATCCTCTGAAGAAAATGTGCACTGTTTTGTCTTGGCTGGCTTCATATCACCAACACCAAACTGGATATCCTCTGAAAAGCTGGTCTGAGCTGTGGCTGCAACTAAGGCTGAAATCATTGCTTCTTTGGTGAGGTTGGCATGCACCAATCCTCTGGCTTCACATTCCTTAGCCAACTGGATCTTTGTCAGCTTGCTAAAATCTTCTGCTGACATCCTTGCCTACTATCCCTGACAATCTAACTAAAAATAAATACATAAATAAAACTATGGTGAATTGAAATTCTGAATGTTTACCTTGTGGATGTCAAGAGTGCACACCTTAATGGCAACTACCCACAGGCTACTAGAATCAAATTAAAAATCTCACACCACTGGCACCAATTAATGTGGCATCTGGCTATATCCCACTGGACTGCTACCAATTAAGGTGATGTCCAGCCAATATCCCACCGAACTGCCAACAATAAAATTTGATGTCCCTTCCAGTCCTCATTACTGACTCCAATGCAAGACTGTCACTTAAACTGGAGTAATATTTCACAATTTGCTCCTAAGAGCACAACAGGAACATGCTCAATAATCTAGGACTGGACTGTATACTTTTGTCCACCCCTAATGTAACTCCTTATTACATACTTCAGAGCAATTTGCCCCCGTTTAATACCTCTGATACAGTCACACTCAAACTAAATTTAATTCTCACACATTTAAACACTTCTGAGAAAGCCTGACACCAATTTTCAGCTGTGTCCCTTCCTCAAAATAATATGGTAATGCTGCCACCAATCAGTGTGTCTTCATGCCCTTCTAAAGGGGTGTCCAATTATGAAAATTAAATATCAAAATAAATGATAGCGGTGACCAAAGCAGCCAGGCCTTCAAGGTGGCCTGGGGAATATCAAACAGGTATAAACACTATCTAATCTATAGAGAAAAACAGTAATTTCTAGCCACAATGTAAAGTAATGAAAAACATTTAATAATAAATAAAATGATTATGAGAATGTAAATCAATAGCTTTCAATAAACACCAGAATGCAATCACCAGAAATGTAAAATTAAACTGTAGGATAGAAGTCCATCATTCTAGAAAAGCTCTATACGAATAACTAAACTTTTCTAATCTAACTAGAGAATACTGTCCCTGATCTAATCTAACACATAACAGCAAGGCAATGGCAGGCTTACAGTTTTTGGTGAGCTCTGTTTTCTTTGGGTATCACTGCATAGCACTGTAACTGACTGCAATTGTTTGCAAACTGCTCAGCACTTGACTAATTGCACAGCTTAACAGTCTCAACTGTCTTATTTTAAAAATAACAGTCAGCTGTTTGAAAAAGTTATTTTTCCTGTCAATGAGCTGCTCAAATAATCACCTACCAACCAGGAACATTCTAATGACATCACCTACTGTTCAGCTGATTCTCCACAGTAATCTCCCTCTCAAACATGTGCAACTAGAAATGTATCACAACACTGACAGATTTTTTAAACATTCTTTTCAAACAGGGAAATACTCAACATTTAAAAAATGTATTTACATTTCACAATTAGACATGCTGGCATACAGTGCAAGTTAATCTGAGAATATACACAAATCTCCTGCCACACATGCTATCACAGATGACAGTGCTTTCATTTTCTTCACACGTTTATAGTTTACAATCAAGGACATTAATCTAGATATGCACCCTTTTAAAAACAAAAGAAATTGTCTTAATTTTTAAATATAATGTAATCAGTACACTTTTACATCCCACCCCCAGCCCTGCAGGCAAAAATCACCACATTATATTAACTTAAATTTGCTTCTGTCCAGCATTTCCTATTTTGTTATAGTGCAAAGTCTAGACTTCTTACAACTAAGAAAAAATATTGTTTACTTTAATATCCTCAACATATACAGCAGTCACTGAAAAGACCCCCCACATTTTAAATACTCATTACTGCACCCTATACAAAACTGTTTTAAAATATAACATGTAATTTATATATCATGAAATGTTTTATACAAATACTAATAAGAACACTAATTGTTCTACTTAGTTACTTCTTTTTCCCATTAGTGTCCTTTTAAACATTAGTGACATAAAGTAGGGTATTTACTTAATAATCCAACCACAAGTTTAACAAAGAACAAAATTCCAGTCCACTTTTTACAGCAAAGCCAGATATCACAAATGCGACTGCTGCTTTATAGTCTCCCAGTTATGCACTAATTTAAATATTGCTGATCTTTGTTCTGACCATCTTCATCTCTCAACACCAGACTCTGATTCAAGTCCAGTGTACTCCTGATTTTTCTAGTCAACCCCTGTACTTTTTCTGTTTCTCAAACATTTTCATTTGGAATAATGGAAAAGGTTTCACTGATAAAGTCTGTCTATAAGCTTTACCGTCAGAAGAATAAGAAGCAAAATCCCCTTCTACTTGCTGGCTCACTTTTTGTCGGATTAACCTTTTTATTTCCTTCTTAGTCTATTCTGCATCCAAAAATGTATTTTATTCTCCAAGAAAAAAAAAATATTCTGATGAGAGCTGGATACAGCTATTTGAATCTTATACCTGCTTCTTGACATTTTCTGAGTGCTGGGATAGATATGTTTCTCTTGTGCTTGGTGTATAATAACTATTTTCCACAAACACTCTGCTGTTGCCAATTTTTAATTCTTTTCCTTTCTGTCACAGTTATGTCAGGATCGGCTCTTTTTGATGGTATGATTGTATCTTTACTAATATAGGCCTTGGTTGCCTTCTCCCGGCCAGATTTGGAGCATGCACCCAATGTGCCCTTTCCGTTCTTGTACTTTCATAAAATTAATACATTCTGTTTCTTCCAGTTTCTCTGGTACAGAAGAAAATCTCAGGTTTTCTCTGCAAGTTCTGTCTTCAAACTGTAGTATTTTTGAAATAGCTCTTCTTGAGAAGTCTTATACTCAGTTAGCCTTTTCTTTATTTCAGCCTCTGATTATTGGAGTTTTATCAATTCATCTGAGTAGTTGGTTAAAGATTCTTCTATTTTTTCCTGCCTTTTCTTATTTGGGTTGGTATATTTCTTCAAGTGATTCATTTATTTTAATCCCATCTGAGTACATCTGATTTATTTTTTCCTCTAAATTACTGATAGCCATCTTTTTAACCAAAGCTGAAGCTTGAACTGCTTTTTGCTGAACAGCTGGAGGATTCTTCCCAGTGTTTTCTATTCACCTTTTCTGGTTGATTTTCTTTCAGGTGGTCTTAATTTCTTCTTTGTTGCATCTAGTCAGCGTACATACTAGCCAGGAACTGAATTTTACCCATGCTTACAATTTCACTGGTCCATTTTTCTCAGTTTCTGTTTTTACAATGGGAGAGCTGAAATTAAGCTGTTGATCAGTGTGCACACATCTTGGAAGTCAGGCTGTTGTATTTCTTGTTATTTTTTTACAACTCAGGAGTAGATTATGGAGAACTCCATCCTGTTCCAGTGAAGAATGGAATGACTGTACAGGTGAAGGGGTGGTTATGATCTCATGTCCTATTATATAGTAGTATGTTACAGTACTGCAACTCTGATGTGACCAGTGTCAGAGTTTCTATGATTAACATAGTCAAACACACA